>NC_080431.1:77905510-77971149 GCF_028018845.1 Melospiza georgiana
AAAAAAAAATCCCTTCTGTTTGAAGCAAGAGGGGTCTTCTAAGGGGGTTTGGGTGATATGATTAAAAAAATCTACCAAATAATAGAAATCAATGAAAGTGACTTCATTGTGGCTTAATGCTTGGTATTCACTTTCTGTCCATAATGAAATATTTTGGCTTTAATTTGCATTGTTTAGCCTGTCTTATCTTTACCTTTCCCCTTGTTTGTTTTTTTTTTTTTTTTTAATTTTATTTTATTTTCCTCTCTGAGATATATCATTACAAGAAACAACAAAAAGGGAAAAGCACCCCTATCTGGACTTCTGGTTACCACACTTCATCTGTGACTGCTGAATTGGGATTTTAAGCGTCCTCTCCAGTCAGTGTAGAAGACCATACAGCAACCTGGTTTTGCAGGCAGTTTCAGCCTCTCTGAAGTTTCCTTTGCCTTAGAAAAACATCTGTCTCCTGTGACTGCTTCAGTCTGAGCCTCCTGTGGCTCTTTGGAGTTCATCTCACCCGACCTCCAAGTTCTCACGTGTTAATGTCACCCTCTGTGACAACCACCCCTGACTCCCTGTGGACTGTGTTTTGATGCTGTCCCTGCCAAGAGGCAGGTGAGTCCTTTTTTGCTCATATCCTCAGCAAGATTTTACTTTTTTTTTTGTGGTAGAGGACCCTTCCCAGCCTTTATCAATTCAGCACAGTCAGACTGCATCTCTTTGTTGCTGTTGTGATATACGTGCCAGGCAAAACAAACCCCTTATAAGTAGTTCTGCAATTCGTATGAGGTTTGAAGAAATGTGGAGGCTTATCTGTCTTCCAGTAGGCTAATGGGAAAAGAGCCAGGAATTTCTGAGCTCTCTTCCCAGCCCTGGCTGTATGCTCTTGGCTTTATGAGCTGGGATCTCAGCCTGTGTTATGTATTTCCCTTGATTGGCCTGACACGTCACGTACCAGATGAAGATGGCTCCTTACACAGGGGAATTTATGTTTCCTGAATTCACAGACTGCACTTTCAAAAGGCACCACAAGGATCATCCTATCTGACCTTATGTATACAGAAAATAGACTTTTCTCAGAAATTGGATTAAAGCATCTCCTTTTGTAGATATCTAATCTTTATTTCAACATAGGAAGCCCTGGTGACTTGGCAGCCTCCCTGATAAGCTTTTCCAATATTTAATTACCTTCATAGCAGTGAGTTGGTGTCCACTTCAAAGACTGAATTAATCTTGTTCTATCTTCCACCTATCATGTCTTGTTCCCATTATCAGCATAGCTGAAGAGCCTCCCCTTCTCTGCCTCACTATCAGACAGCTTTTCCCTAAGTAAATACCCATATGTAGTGATCCCTTTCAGCCTTCTCTTTGATGAAAAAGGTTATGTTCCTAAACCTTGATGTTGACATGTGTGCGGCTCATCTCTGGCCTTCTGTAAGCTCCCCAGCCCCTGGTGTGTGGCCAGCAGAATTGACCCATCACCTCCCAGCAGCCCTTGCCTGCTGTCTACCAAGGCAAGAAGGAGTCCTTTCTGTGAGACCTTCCTTTGTTTTGCATGCCCAGAGATCTTTGTCAGCCTCTTCTGGCACATCAGCTTGACTGGCACTCATCCATCCCCAACTCACAGTTCATGGCAGCCTCTCACTCTTTAGGAGTGAAGTGGCCTCTGTCAGGGTATTAGTCTCCTAGATTGGTATTCTATTGACTCTCTCTCCTTCCCTGGATGTATCTATGTATCAGCCCAGAACATTTCCCATCCCACAGACCTTTGAACTGCTCCTGAAGACCCCTTCTGCTTCTCAGTCCCCTAAAAGTCCTTCTGAACTTCCTTTCAGTGCCTCCTTCCCAGCCTGAGGCAGCCTCTGGGCTTTGAACCCTCTAATCCTCCATGCCCGAGCTTGCTTCAGTCTGCTTCTCCATGGCTGTCCACACTCAGCCTTCTCTGTTAAGGAAAGGTTTACAACCTCATCCCTTTGCAGACATGTTTCATGATCTGTCAAGAGGCCAGTTCTGACACCATTTAATGCATGTTTTGTTAATCTCATCTAATGCAGTTTAGAAGGGAAAAGCCGAATACATCGGAGGAACAGCAAGGTATGACATTGCCACAGCTGCCTTTATCAGCAGAGGCTCAGGGGCTGAAGTGTGATGGATGCTGATGAAGGTTTCCTGCTCTGCCATCTGACTGTTTACAGACATATGTCCAGACTGTAAGCTCGCTGATGAAATCCCAAATAACCTGCTCTGTTGTTTGGCTAAGAACTGATGGTGCTCACCCTTCTGGTTGTCCCCTTCTACTCTGCCAATATTGCCATGACCCAAGCCCTGTGCCAGCCCTTTCCTTTTCCCTGTGGTTCCCCCAGGTTTGTTAGACTTCATGTTGATGGCTCTTTGAGTCATCTCTTGATGGCTCCTGAATGTGAGCTATCCAGGCCTACTGGTCTGACAGATGCCATTACAGCAGACAATTCCCCTTGCTGCAGATTGTTAGCTCTCAGCTCCTTCTCATGCTGCCTTCCTCCAAACAGGGCCTAGAGAGGTCTGTCAGGGATTTCTGAGTGACTGCCTGTGATCCTGCTGGGCACATCCAGTGGTCAGCCTAATCCTGACCTTATGCTCCCTTTGTATGTATGAAATGTTTGAAAAGATGTCTCTGAACCTCAGGCCTAGAGATTTTCAGAGCCTGAGCCAGACTGCCTTGCCCCATCAAGGATCTACTGAATGAGCTTGATTTTAAAGCAATTTATACCCATGCTCACCTAAACTTTTCTGCCAAAAAGAAGTTAACCTGAGGCAAAATCTGAATCTTAATTACAACTCAGTCCCCATCCCCAGCAAAATCAGTCCTCCTTGGACAAGAGAGATCAGAAGGAAAGGGTTTTTTCCTGTTGTTGGGGTGGAAAGAATGTGGATGATCCCTTAATTTTCAGTGCTGTTGCCTTTAGCTCTGATAGATATGTTTCTCTCTGGTGCAGTGCCATATCTTTGAATGGATGAACCTGGTGGCTGTGCTACTTGTCTGGAGGTCTGGCTGACTCATGTCAACACAGATATTACAGGAAATCGACAGGCACTGCCTGACCAAGTGATATGCAGATGCTCATATGAGACCTCCGGGCTTTTGCTTTGGGAATTCCCAGAGACTTGCCATGCTCTGTATTTTGCAATGGCTTGCATCCCTGGTTGTGCTGACATTGCACCCTCCTCCTGGTAGCAAAGTGCCACGACCACCATGAGGAGGTGCAGTGTCATGGTTTCCTAACAAAGTCATCTCAAGGACAGAAGTCTCACTATTTATGAAAAGAAGTGATATCTAATAATTTCTTTCCCCCCCCCGAATGCATGCAACTTCTGGACAAGCAGTGACAGCTCTGACATCCCTCTTAGCAGTTCAGTGTGTGCCAGCACCACTTCTGCTGCCATGGCTGTGATGGGGATAGATCCAGAGGCTGTCACCCTAGCCAGACCCTAATTCCCTCCAGAATCTCACTTCTGCCTGTCCCAGTACAGGGAGATCAGCAGCAGCTCTGTCTCTTGCCGGCACTATTTACCTGGTGATGGGGCAGCTAGTGACCAAGATCACCATCATGGAGCAATTTCTGTTATCTTTTCCCAACAGAGCATCCCCTTTGTTCTCTGTGCATGCTGTCTGCTCCCTGTTTTACCTGCAGCATGTGGCAGGTGCATGGGAGAAGAGCAGATCCCCCAGTTAATTTCTGCAATGCTGATAAAAACACTATCTGCTGCATCCCAGGCTGTCCCTGGGGCTGGAAGGTGCTTAATGAGGGAACCAGCCTTCAGCAGGGGCTCAGCAGGTCACACACAGCTGAATCTCAGCATCCTTCCTTGTCACTCAATTTCATGGCCTCGTTACCCCCTCGTTACCATCTGTGGGGGTGAAGAAGAGGAGTTGCCTGCTCAGGCTGAGGCTAGATCCAGGTTAGAGGCTGAGGAGTACATTTAGTTTAGACAACAGGAAACTTTTTTTTTTTGTTTTGTTATAATCATGCTGAGGCAGTAGCACAAGGTGTCCAGAGAAGCTGTGGATGCCCCATTCCTGGAAACGTTCAGGGCCAGGCTGGATGGGGCTCTGAGCAACCTGGTCTAGTGGGAGATGTCCCTGCCCATGGTAGGGGGGTTGGAAAAAGGTGATCTCCAAAGCCATTCCAAACCATTCTATCATTCTGTGATTAAATTCTGAGTGTAGAGTTTCACAATCATCAGGGAAGATCTAGTATGTAGTGGATCTCCAGAGCCTGTCAGCTTCAGGGATTTTGTCCTTTCTTCCAACTGCTTCTGAGATTAGCTCAATCCCTGGGAAGAGCCATGCAGCTTTTATTTAGGCCTTTAAATGCATTTTGAGAGTTTGAAGGAGGGAAGATAAGTGATAACAGCAAATATAGTAAATTCATCCCTGCTTGTGCTCAGCACCACCTTTGTAAGATGGAAGGAAAATCCCTGTTCTCGGAAAAGTAAGTATTTTGCTTGGAGGTGTTTGAACCTCAGGGATCCTTGGATATATGAGAGGTTTGGAGTCTGAACAGCCCCTCTAACCCCAAGTCTGTAGCCATCCCCATTGCTCAGGTGGTCAGGCACAAAATCTTTCACTTCCCAAACTGAACCAAGAGCGTAGGGAGATGTGATGAGGAGAGACCCAAGCTTGTGGGACAGAAGCCAGGCGGGTCCAGCTGCAGCCAGAATGCCTTGGCTGGGTGTCAGAGGAGCTCAGTGCCAAAGCTAATAAGCCTGCCAGGAGCCAGGACTTCCTTACTTGACTGAAAAACTAGGCTAATGGTGCTTGGCTGGCTCCAGAGCTCTGCTGGAAACTGCATAGCTGCTCTGCCATGTGAAACTGCTGCTTCAGACTGGGCTACTAACTTCTTTTCTGCAGCAGATAATGCAGGGATCTGTGGCACTAAAATACACACAAGGACACAAGGATTGTCCTGGGAGCTTTCTCCTCTGCTGTGGCTTGCAGAGGGAAAAGAAAGGAATTGCCACCTCATTTCCATTCTGCTGCTGGGGCTGTTACTGTCATTTCAATATCCCTTTGGTGACACTAGGATGGGATCTTTGCCAGCTGTGGGGCTTCTACTTTGCTTTGGAATACTGGAAAAATGCATTCTTTAGAGCTCTGACTTTTAGCTTCAGGAAGGGGGAAAATGTAAAAGTGTAAGGCACTGGCACAGGTTGCTCTGAGAAGTTGTTGGCATCTCATCCTTGGAAATGTTCAAAACCAGGCTGGATGGGGCTCTGAGTACCCTGGTGTGATGGAAGTTGTCACTGCCCATAGGAGGGGAGTTGCAATTAGTTGATCTTTAAGGCCCCTTCCAACTCTAACCATTCTATGATTTTATGATTCGACCACTGCTTTTCTGGGCTGCTGGAACCCTGCAAACTGCATTTGCAGAGTCAATTCAGAAAAGCAGTATTTTTCCCACAAAACAATGATCCCCAAACCCATTGAGAGCCTCGTAGCGTTCTTTCCTACTGAGGAGCTGGGTGGCAGAAGTAGAGACAAGAATATTCTTATGGGGAATGTTTTAGGCTGAAAAGGTATCTCTCTGGAGAATTCAAACCCAGCTGGGAAATAAATTCCAAAGGCAGAAGCCCACTGGACTTGTCAAAAGGCTTGGCACACCATTAGGGCAGTCTTGGGGCAAGCAGATATGGACTTGATGGAGTCTTTGTTGGTGCCTAAAATGACCAAGGAAAAAAGTACAACACTGTGATGAATTTTGGGGAAAACTAACTGAAACACAATATTAATCATCTCATATTTTCTGTGACAATATCTTTTTTGGATATTGTTTACAAGACCCCTGGGGCAGGATCATTTCCAATTTAGACATGGTGCAGAGTTTGCCTTGGGAGGTTGAGGATGCTGCCACAGGACATTTAACAAAGCGTGGTAAAAATAGCATTGTGACATGATTGCCACCATGGATTATCCAGGCATTTCTCATGGGATAACATAGGTATATGTTCCATGCCCTGCCCCTTTCCTGTTTATTCAAGAGGATTTTCACCTCTGCAGTCTCTGGCATGCAGGTCCCAGATGGCACTCTGACAAACAGACAGTTGTTGGGCAGGGGGTTTTGGAAGGCAAACAATCACTTTCTTTAAATTTAAATGAGAAAAATTCCACGAATTAGTATTTCTGGGGAAAATTAAGAATTTTTACACCAGTGATTAGGATTAGATGCAAAATAGGGGAAAGCCTTGCCCCTTGTGTTCCTGCAAAGGAGGCTGCATGTAAGGACAAAACCAGAAGCTGTTTCCCACAGTGAATCTCACAGGAAAAGCTATGCCCTCTTCAAACTCTTCAGAAAGTTTCTTACCTTTGACACAGACAGCAGATTAGCAGGTAGGGGATTACCACAGGCCTCAGGATGACCCCCGTGGTCAGTGGGGAGTTACCAATGCAGGTGACAGGTCTGATGATGCAGAGCTTGTCTTTCAGGATAATTCCTAACCAAATAGTCCAACAGCTCACAGCCTTACATACATTTACCTTCACAGCAGACCAGCCAGGGCCAAGTTTTAAGTAGGCAAGATGCTGAGAGGTACTTGGGAGCCCTCAGAACATCTGTTTAGAACCTAAGGTGGGTGCAGCCATCACTCTTAGAGTCCAGTTACTATTGGGACGAGGGACTTGGAGTGCTCATTTTATAGACAGCCATCCTCTTCTAGCTGTGCATTCTTTTTCGTGACTGCATGGGATGGTTTAGCTCACTGATCTGCCTGAAATCTGGTGATCTTCGATTTTTCTTTGATACTTTGAAGGGCTACACAAATTCCAGCTTTTGTGTAATGTAGAGGAAGGTCAGGACAACCTCTTTCTACTACTCTGCAGTCACAGGGTAACTTAAACCACCCATTCAAACACACTTCATAAAAATTGCCATTTGTGTATCCAAGCCCATCCAGAAAGTCCAGCATGGCAGAGGGGTTTGAACCTAGTTTCTGGGTGGGCAACCCATAACCTTTGGCCCTCTCTAGGTTCTCCATTGGCTGAAACCCCTCCATATCATGTCAGGACAGTGATGTCACATACTTCTGCCAGTCCCTTGCTTACCTCTGGACCATTTATTTGTGTTTAATCACCTCTAAATTTAAGGGGCAGCTTGATTGCCCCAAAATGCATAATCACGTGCCACTTAGCAGCAGCATGCTACCAACATCACGGCTGGTAAAAACCCACCAGCTCTGATGTGCCATGCTCCCATCAAAAGAGGCTCTGGGAGGAAGAAACCATGTGTTTCCTTTAACCTACAACAAAGCAAAGCAGTTCAAAGAGCCGGGAAAGGAGGTTAACAATCTCTTTGAAATGTAGGTTCAAATTCCCAGCACGGTCCCAGTCAATTATCAGCAAGTGCTGTGATGCTTGTAGTACTAAGGAGGAAGAGGAGGGAGGGGAGCATGTGACACAGAGGTCCAGACAGGCAGCAGCAGGGGTTAAAGGACATCACCAGGGTGGTGGTGGGAAAGTTACCAGGATTTTTTTCAGGCTGATTAACCCTTCTGTGGTGCACCCAGAGCAGAGGCCAGACCTCTGGAATGGGTGGAGCTGGGCAGGCTGGCAGCACATTCCCCTGCCCAAAGCCCTTTGTGTCTGGCAGGGCTTTTCCGAAGGATGCACAGTGCCTGGCACAGCGGGCTGCTGCTGCTGCTTTCTCCAGGGTGTTCCTCTGTGGCAGCATGAGCCACTTTTATTTTAATCCCATTACTGAAAAGCGGTGAGTGCAGGGGTGGGGATGGGGCAGGAGGGGGTGGGTTTGTTTTGGCGGTGAGGATGGGTGCACACAGGCATACAAATGCTGAGAGACAAAGGCTGTGATTAAGGGCCAGTACTCCAACTCCCTGCTTATTACAGGAAAGGATTTATCTGATGGCCTAGTTTCAGCTCCAATTTTCTACCTTTTAATCAGGTTCCCAGGTCTCCTTGTCCACTCAAAGAAGAAAGGAAGAGGAAATCTCAGGATGATGAAGCAGGAGTAATACTCTATAAACATGCATGGATCAGAAGGTTTTGCTGCCCCAAAACTTTCCTAGGAGGCAGATCCCAGGACAGGCAGAAGAATTATGCCCAGCCATGCAGCATTTGTTCCTGGCATGGCAAGGGTGCATCAGTGCTTTCCCGCCTGACCAAGCCAGGGTTGTGTGAAACAAACGTGCTGGAAATAAAAACCTTCTGCAAAATGGAAAATGTACAGAGGAGCAGCTATTTTTAAAAGGGACAGCACCTACTGCTGTTGTGAAGTCAGCCACATAATCAGTCAGCAAGGGACTTCTGTGGGCTGACAGCTGACTGCCAGGAGAAATGGTTCCAGCAGACTGATGAGAAGAAAATGAGAGTTTTTGGGTACTGAGAGGTGCATGTTCTCTAATAAAGAGAAGATTGTCAGTCCTGTGCTGCCCTGGCCACAAGGCAGATGGGGGAAAGCGACCCTCACTGTCTTTCCCCACGTGCTGGAAAGGAGGGATGAGATGCTGATAACTCTCCAGCAGACAGAACACCACAAGCAAATGCAAGCTCACTCACTACTTCTTCCTCCTTTAGCCAGCCTAGTCTTATTGCCGAGCCTCTGCTGACGCTTTCCTGCTTCTAAAAATGTTGAGCCTGTAATTAAAACGCCCATCTTGCTTGCCAGGGCAAACATATCCGGCCACAGAGCTGAGCTGGTTGTGGAGACAGCCAAAGCTTGCAGCTAACCAGCCTGGCTGGCCTTCCTGACAGGGATGGCTTTCCTGGCACGGATGGCTTTCCTGGCATGGATGGCTTTCCTGGCATGGGTGGCTCTCCTGGCATGGGTGGCTGTTGATGCCTGACACCACGTCCATCACACACACAAGCTGACAGGAAGCTTGAAGGAGGGCCTCCTCAACTCATCCAAGCCCTGATGTGCCCTTCTTCCCCTGTGGGGACATCAGTGCTGTTTCAGGTGTTTCTGCCCTGCTGGTGCAGAGGGGACATACATGGATAATGTGGGGGCTCATGTTTCTGGTAGAGGCTTGCCTGTTTCTTCCCATTCAGAGGATTTTGGAAAGGCTATTTAAATAAATAATAATCAAAACAATTAACAATTATCAACACAATAAATTAGGTCATTAATTAAATAATGCATGAAAAGGGGTTGCAAAATAAGATGTTAAGGCAAAGGGACAAAGGAATACTGGGAGGGATAAGATTTAACACAGTGCTGGAGCATCACGTATGTGGGGCATTCACAAGGACGTGGGAGAATACAGCTTCAGACCCTTGGGTCCCAGGATATTGTCCTTCCTCAAGAGAGGAAGACATTCTCGTCTTTGACTGAGCCCACACCCCTGAGCAGACCAAAAGGGTGTGGTGGTGTAACCTCATGGTCATAACCTTGAGGTGGACACCAGAGGAGCAGTCATCTCTAATGGCTGGTGGTGGTGGCTTTTCCCCTGCAGTCAATAATAGTCCTATGAGCAAGATTTGCCCTTCCCTGGTGATCTCACACCCAGGCTATCATCTGACTGCCTTGTGTGCCAGCTGGGAGGATGGGGCATTTTGGGGAAACAGGTAAAGAACTAACAGCCTCTTCCAGGCTGCCTGCAAGTCTGCCTGCCTGAGTGGAAGACGCAGCTGTTCCTTCAGGCTTGGGAGGAACAGGAACAGGCAGTTTCCTCAGTGAGGCTCTGATTGCACCACTTTTATACACAGCACCAAGAAGCCTTTAAAATGAAATTTGCTACTTAAGAGCAGGAACACCACTCTGGAGAGGCTTCTGTTTATTCTTTAGGTGCAAAGGCTCTGCATGGTCCTAGCCCTCTGTACAGCAGCCCCAGCTCTGCAGAGGAGGGTGCTGAGACTGGATTACGTGTGTCTCACTGCCAGAAGCTCTGTGGTTGGGCAATGTTCAGCTTTCTGTGCTGTGGCATCACTTCTGCACCCCTTTACTCCCTTCCACCCCCACAGACTCACAGAATCTTTAGGGATGGAAAAGACCTGCAAGATCATCAAGTTCAACCCTTAACCCAGCACTGCCAAGTCCACCCTCAAACAGTCTCCCTAAGCACCACATCTACATGTTCTTGAACGCTTCCATGGTCTTGTGTGTCTCCCCACATCACTCTGCCTGCAGTAAATCCAGCCTTTCAACACTAGCAGACCATGTCCTGGATGGGTCAAATCCACAAAGAAACCTCCACCTGCTCCACAAGCTTTGGAGCAGGTCCTGGAGCAGGGAATTTGCACCACATGCTCTCTGCTGCTTCACGGCCACGTGTTCCTAATTTCCTTCAAGTCAACCAGAGAAGCTCACAAGTCTTTCCATCACTGAAGACCACAGTAAGCCAAGCACCGTGGGACAAATCCTGCCCCCAGTTTGGAGATCCAGCACCCATGGGGGCAGTGGGGATCAGCAGAGAAGGAGAGGAGAAGCTGTGTTGCACTTCAGACCCAGTGACAGCTGCAACCCGCTCAGCATTAAAGCAATAAATCTGGGGGATCTGGGTTTATTCTCCTCCAAATCACTTTATTATATTGTGAGTAATCACAAAGCCTTACAATGCTGCAGGTTCTTTAAGAAAACAGACTAACACAGCG
Organism: Melospiza georgiana; assembly: GCF_028018845.1. Lineage (NCBI taxonomy): Eukaryota > Metazoa > Chordata > Aves > Passeriformes > Passerellidae > Melospiza > Melospiza georgiana. Next base: position 77,916,072 of record NC_080431.1, read on the forward strand.
ACAGTATTTGCCAGCTTTTGCTAAGACTAGTTTAGCTAGCAGCTAGCATGAGATTACACAAGGAAATCTTGCAGTCTCCAATTGGATTGTCACATTGGGTTTTAAATTACCACAGTGCTGCAAAGACAGTAACTTTGACAGTAGGTGATAACCATAATGTTTCATCTATGTACAGGCTTAAAAAAGTAAACAGCTTTCTTTAAAAAAATACATTTTCTGCCAGCAGAAAATAATTCTCTTAAAAAGGCAAAATCCAGTAAAACCCGACATCTTTCCTCACAAACTGCCCCTGTCCTGCACTGCAGTTTGTTTCTGTTCCCCTCCAGATCTCTGCCCATAGGCAGCCCCATTGCCTTTTTAAGAAAATCAGCATTTCCTGTGATTGTGAAGACTGGTCAAACATTGCAAAGGCTCAGTAGAGGGGAAAAATCCCCAAAACTGAAGGAAGGGGTGAAAATCCCACTCTAAGCTACCTAAACAAATTATTGAAATTGAGATAGATGGAAATGTGGGAGTATTTCAGTACCAAATTTCCGTATCTAAAGTTAGGTGTTGACTCTGACTTTTATGGAGTCAGTGGTTTTGGGCAACAGGGTTTCCACCTTCCAAGACTTTTGGGGATATGAGGACAAAACCTGAGCTTCTTCCAACACTCCCAAGGACAATTGTGAGATGAGTTTATATCTGCTTCACTTTACATGGATCTCCCTAAATCAAACATTGAAAGTGGCCCTGATGCAGGGCTTAGAGACCAAACTGCAGATCAGCTTGACCATCCACAACATCCCATCCCCCTGGACAAAGCATGCCAGATGTGGACCAGACCTCAGCAGTCACCACTACTGCTCCTATAAGCAAATTGGAGGCTTCACACATGGCATTGAGTCATGTTGTGCTGCCTTCTCCCACTTCCTCCTAGACTGGAGAAAAAGAGGGTCCAGAGGGGTTCCACAGCATTTCAGCAATGGAGAGAAAAAAAAATCAGCAAAACATTGAGGACCAGGCTTTTTATCAGATTTCAGTTTATCAGATTCACTTGGCAACGAAGGAGCTGTGTGAGAGAAAGAAAAGCCACAACTCTGGAAAAAACTCCAAAAGATCTTTCCTTCGATAAGCAAAGTGCTTCAGGGCCACAATCATCAGTGTTAATTCTTCCCCTGGCACGTTCTCAGAAGTGTTTTGGCACTGCAAGTTACCTCACATATGCCCAGATGAGCTGCAGATGTTGTGCTCAGATGGGGAATGTCAGCCTGGAAACAACTTACTCTCATATCCTCTAGGAATGCATCTTGGTTTGATAAGGTCATCAAGAAAGAATCCCTGTCGAAGTTTCCTTCCAAGCTTCCCCAGAAAGGGAGGAGGAATTCTTTTCAATTTTTTTTCTTTCCTGAGCTAGGCTACATGATCTCTTCCCTTTGCAGCCTCCTTCATCAAAGGCTGGCTCCTGGGTGAGATGTGGTTGTTAGCAGACCCTTCTCCTTCCCTTCCTCTGCTGTACATCATCTCTGACCAATGGCTCACTGAGGTTAAAAAGAACAGGAGGTTGCCAAAGCTGGACCTAAGTTAATTAGACATGAAAAGGATCAAGGTAGGAAAACAAGGAGAAATTGGTGGGAAAATGTCTCAGCTTACTCAATGTTTGTTGCACACCTATGCAAATAACATGTAAAACCCAGCATGTTAAGTGCACCCTGTGTTCAGGTTTGTCTGGAAATGTTTCTTCAAGACTGAAAGTGCATGACAGAAAACAGGGTGCTGCTAATGAAGGCAACATCCAGAAGGCACATTTTGGGGAGTAACAATTAAAAGAAGGATGATGCATGGGTTTGTAAGCAAGCAGCTACAGAGCTGGTACGTTTTGGTGTGTGCTCTGCAGAGGTGTAGCTTTGCTCCTACAAAGGTGTCTGAGGCATGAAGGGTTTGCTCCAGACTGAGTGTTCTGCCCTGGGGCCTGCAGAGCAGCTTGTCCCCGCATGGTGCAGCGTCACCGCTCCTGAGCCAGCGGCATGAGTGAGCACCTCAGTGCGCCGGCTAAAATCCGGAGCCTGAGGATAATGCAGACCCGAGAGTTTATAAAATCCACAAACAATCAGCTATTGGCAAATACAAATATATAAATTATTGACAGTTTTACAAAAGGCACACTGCAAGCCATCTCAGTCCGACACCTGTACAAGTCCCACGGCCCCCCACCCTCCCTGCCCCACCCCTTCTTCTGCCCAGTTTTCATCACAAAACATAAGGTGCTGCTGCTACGGATCCATGGCTGTCATGGCAACTGAGGACTTCTTTTTTGGTCAGCCCAATCTGTCGGTGGTACTGTCCTTCTTTGATGGTCTTGAGACACTGTATGTCCTTTCCTAAGGTGATGCTTTTGATGGAAGGCAGGTATTTCAGCAAGGTCTTTGGTAAGGATGAGATGCCTGTCCCAGAGAGGTTGAGCTCCTGTAGGGAGTTCAGACCAAAGATAACTTCAGAAGACAGTGACTTCAAGTTGGGATTGTTGGATAAATCCAGAACCTGGAGGGCTTGGAGTTCCTTGAAGCTCTGAGGAGATAACTCCCTAAAGCCACGCAGGCCACTGAGGGACAAATGAATCAAGTCTTTCAGCCCCATGAAATCTCCTTTCTCAATCTTAACCAGAGGATTTCCATCAAGATTTAAATATCGGAGAGGAATGCCTTGAAGGTTTGGTACAAATGTTAGCCTGTTTCCAGAGAGATTTAAGTTCTGGATGTTGGGAATGCTCTTTTCATGGTGTCTTGTAATTGTGCGGAGCATATTATTGGATAGATCCACATTCAGGGTTTTGCCTTGTCCTTTTGAAGCAAAAATGTCCATAGCTATATCCAAAAGTTTGTTATTGCTCAAATCTATGTCACTTAGAGGAGAACTGGAGAAACAGTTCTCCGGAAGGACTTCCAGAGAGTTATGACTCAGATCCAAGGACTCCAGGTACCGAAGCCTGGAGAACGTCGTGGAGGAAATCTTGGCAATTTTGTTGTAGCTCAGGTCGAGACTCACCAGGGTGGTGTATCCAGGGCCAGTAAGCATCGATTCATTTATTGTTTCCAGTTTGTTTGATGATAGATCCAAGTAGGAGGTGTCCAGGGGGATTGGGACAGGAACAATGTGGGAGCCTATTCCACTGCAGTCCACCTTGGTCAAGCTAAAGCTGTCAAAGAGACCAAAGGTTTCCACTTCACAGTGGCAGCCAGGGAAGCAGGTTTTTGTGGTACCAAAGCAAGGAAGGAGAAGCAGCAAATTGAACCAGGCCAGGAAATGCATTGTTCTCCTGTAAAACAAGGCAATAGAAGAGCAGATCTAATTGCTGTATAAATTACTTTATGAATGATGTGTAACTGTTTGACTTATGCAGTCTTGTCCTTTCTCTTTACAAAAGGAGAAATTAAGCATACCCTTAAATAGCATGGATATCCCAAAGACTTTTTCTCTCATGTTATGAATCCCAGTGGGAAATTAATGGAGAAAAAAAAATTGGGTCAGCAGTCTTTACACACATAACCAAACTGAGGCGAAATTGGAAACGAGCTGTAAGAACAGTAGGCTGCCTTAAGACATGATCTATCAAACATATAAACTTTTGACTGGACCATGGAAGAAAAGACCAGCTCCTTACTGCACAAATGGACATCTCATCTCCCTTCCTTGGACTTCAGGAGCAAATTTTAGAAGTTTGGATTTGTATCAGGTGGTTAAAAACAATCCTCCTTGGTCTGGTGGCAGCTCCTACCAGAGCAGAGGAAACGAGGCTTGTTCAGTCTAAGCCAGCCTTTGCTGTGGTGGGCCCAGCCCCCTGCACAGTGGAGAGAGACAATTTGCTTCATAGGGAGTCTTTGGGGAGCCTCTGCTAATTGCATTAAGTGTTCTCTCTGATTAACAGTGCCAGTAAGCAAGGAGTTCTCTCCACTGCTTTGGCTTTGATCCGTCTCCCTCCAAGACAGTTCTGTCTCTCCATCATCTCACACAAGAGATGCAGATCAGAGCTGATCTGCATGCTCCAGCTTTGCTGAACTTATTCAGATGGCATCCTAACAACAGTGGGCAACAACAGCTGCACGATTCCAAGAGACAGCCAAAACAATCTTTAGATCTCTGGAGAGGGTACATAGGAGCATGCCAGCATCCTGCAGGTCAGCACCAGAGGCAACAAGGTCTGTCCTCACTGGTCCCTATTGCAGGCATGGGTGATGACTCCTCATGCCTAGCAAACGAGGTCTCCAGAAGGCCAGAAACAAAAAATCTCTCCAAGCCAGACAAGCAGATCCATCAGCACTGGTCCTTGGCTATGCTGATGGCCATAAACAAACACTCACGTGCCAACTGCTCATTTAATAAGAAAAAAGTTAAAGAAATCCCTTTAAATGAATGTTCCCATCCCCACTTCAGTCTCCCTGGTCTCTTACCTTTCCCACCACTGTTTAAAAGCACTTCATTGACTTCCTTGCAGTATCGAGTTTCACACACAGCCTTTGATCTGGCTGACATTCCTTCCTCACAGCCCTTGCACCTTCCCAAGACCATTTCCTAGAAATTCACACTTCATCTCCCCTCACCCAACCCTTGTATTCAGTTTCTCTCCCTTTTCAGCATGGTCTTCTTGGCCCTGCTCTGATTCCCAGGAGACTGACTGGGGACTGCTTGCCAATGTGCAAAAAAAGCGCAAGGGGGAAAAATGTTGCAAAACTACTGTCCTGATCACTGATGTGAGTTGTATGGTAATGTCTCCCAGACCTCCTGCAAATAGAGAGCAGAAACTGGGACTCTGGCCAAGCTGCCTGCAGCTAAACCATTGCTAAAGGCCCCTTTGGGGTCCATTATTCTGTAGAAACAACAGAAAATTGGTAAGATGAGCCCTAGCCTCAGCCCATCTCAACTGTTTCTTGAGAAAACACATATGTGTGCAGAGAGAACATAGGGGATGGGGCTCTTCTCTGCAGACACTTTTCCAGATATCCCTTTCCTAATGACATCAAGGCTGATCCCCTCTGGTTCTGTGCAGACAGACATAGCTTGCTGCCTTCTGCAGTCCCTCCTAAAATAAATACTACTATTTTTATTTTTTCCATGAAGCTGCATTTGGATTGCACTGAAATGTTTTATTACCAGGGGAGGGTTACAGCAGTGGGGAGTTCCTTGTAAACTAAAACTGCAAAACCTCAAATGTTAAGTATCTCACCCACAGGGAAGTACCTACATTGGTATCAGCCCAGTCTACCGGCATTTCTTCTCCCAAATTCTGCTCAGTGGCTATTCCTACTTGATGTCTCTGTATGGAAAGGACTTCCAACTTCTCCTTCAAAAGTGCAGCTCATTTCCTCATAGAATTGTTTTAGCTCTGGTGGGAGCTGAATCATACACCAGGAAGTCCAAAGACACACCAGTGTGAAATTTTACTTTCTGAGCACTGCTAAAACCTTCTTTGGCTTCTTATGGAGCATCTGAACAAAAGTAAGAGGACAAAATCCAAAGCCCTAATTTAACTGGGAATAGACTTTCAATAGGACCTATAGTGGTAGGACAAGGGGCAATGGTTTTAAATCAAAACAAGAATAATTCAGAGTAGACCTAAGGAAGTAGTTTTCTGTGATGAAGGTGATAAAACACTGGCACAGGTTGCCCAGAGAGGTGGTAGACACCCCATCCCTGAAAACATTCAAGTCCAGGTTGGATGGGGCTCTGAGCAATTTGAACTAGTTGAAGATGTTCCTGATTGTTGTGGGGAGTTGGACTGGGTGGCCTTTAAAGGTCTGTTCCAATTCAAGCTATTCTATGATTCTATGAATTGAGAGAAGATTGAAAACCAATACTGGGCTTTGATCTCTCACTGCAACATCCATCACTTCAGCCGGCAGTAAAGACAAAACATGACACAGCTGAAATACAGTACACAAAGCTCAGCTGAAGCATTTGCATGGCATCTATTGCCTCTCCCCTCCTCACAGCACTGCCACAAATTCTCCCTTACTGGCTCTGCAATTGCTTTGCAGATGGGATAAAATCCATTAGTACCAGTTGGAAACTCCCTTATGGAGCAGCATGGAGCATCACAGGCAAACATGCCCCTTGGTTAATAGCTCTGATAAAATATAGGAGAAATAAAGTTACTGGTCATCTTCCAGTCCAAGAAAGAGACTCCTGCATTGCCAGATAACTGGCAAAGAGCTTAGTCAGGTACAGGCATGTTTTATTATAGTGTGGAACAACCAATAGCTCTCTTTGAAATGGGGAAAGAAACAGACCACATGCATTTACAGTTCTGTGTACAGTGTGTATTTGAAACTGCACCAAAATGCCTCTGGATTGCTGCCCACGAGCTGCTTTGTTGATAAAGGCAGAAAGCCAAGGTATCCCCTTGTAAAAGGAAGAGGAGTTATCCTCTTGCAACACTGGGGAGTTTCACCTAGGTAAACACCATGGACAAGAAACCACTGGCACCATCACTTAGGACAGTGAGGGCAAAGTCACTGGGAGAAAGCAGCCCACCCTGGGGCTGGTTTAGCCATGTCCTCTTCATTTCTTTGGCTATTGAGGTATGGAGAGATCCCAGTGATAGGTTTTGGCCATCTGGAAACTCTAGGGGTCTTTTTATACCTGCTGACTGCAACAGGAGCTGCTGGGGATGCAATATCTTCCCCCGTGTTCCAGGTGCCTGTAGTGACTGCAGGGCTCTGGTCTTTATATCTTGCTCATCCCTTCTGCAGGGCAAATATTCTGAGACAACCATAAGGAGAGCCTGAGGTGGTTAATGGAGCCATTGTTGGACCAAGCTTCTAGCAGGATGCCAGCCTTCTCCTCAGATCCCACATCTCCCCTTCAGCCTGCGGATGCCCTTGTGCCTTCTCCCTGCTATGCTCAATCATTGCAATGCCGTGCTGCAAGACTCACACAGAAAACTCACACTGAGATTTCCCAGCCAAAAAGCCCACAACAGTAAAAGCAGATTGCAGAGGGATGCCAGGCTCAGATGATGGTCAGGGAGTGAGGTGGGAGAGAGGAACGCTTTGTTACTGTGTTGTTGCAAATTCACGCTTCTCACTGTATTTGATTTCTTCCTTCTCCTCTCCCTTAAAGACTTTTCTCATTAGGGAGATCAGCTGGCACATCCCTCCCTGGATGAAAGCCCATTGCTTGGGGACTGGTCCCCCTCTTCGGGAATGCGGATATTAAGAGGATGCTACCTAGGCTACCTCCAGTTGCCCTGGCAACCACCAAGCTGGAATTCCCCATAGCAAAAAATCAATTACTAATTAAAGAAATAATACAAGGGGAGGTGTTTTAGAGTTTGCTGTTTGATGGAGTCAGGAAACAGCTGCCCCATTCTTCATTCCCTCAGCCTCCCTCAACATGCCTCTGAACAAAGAATCGTCTGAAATGCAGCTGGGGTTGGGACTAAAGGCCCAAATTCACCCAATGAAGCCTGAAGTATATGGGTAAGAAGTGCAAAAAAAAAACCCCAAAACACCAGGTTGTCTCTACGGAGGGGTGAAGAGAATGAAATTGCTCCAGAAGGGGATGAAACCAACCTAAGACCATACACATCCCTGGAGATGTCCCTCTCCCCCTTGTCCATGACAGAGCAGAAGGATGCCCAGCCTCCCTGGTTACTGCTTCACACCCCATTCTTGGCTGCATCTTCCAAACCCTAGTCCCTCCCAATAACCAGGTGCACTTGGATAAACCAATTTGGGTCACTGATCCAACAAAAACCCCTCTGATCTTTCTCTTTCCCCTTTGCCAGGTCAGTTTTCCAACAAATTTTGGTGACCATCCATAGGGTTACCAGCTCTCAAACAGGAGTGGAGAGCACAGAATCTGTCTTTTCCATAGCAGATCACAAACAGACCAGATCAGATATGAATCTGTAAGGTATGGTGGACAGATCCTGGTAATTTCTACATTTCTTGCCAATATTGATTCTGGATGATCAGCAAATAGACCAAATTTCAAAGAAAAAAGGCAAAAAGGAAGAGCTGAAGTCCGCCTGTCCCAAACAGAGTTGTTGCCCCAGCAAAGGACAAAAGAGTTGTATTAGCAACAATATTTCTGGAGAAAAATTTTGGGATTGTCTTCTGCCTCTTGTATCAGCCAAGTAAAGAAATAAACCAAGTCTTCACAGCAGAATTCACCAGGCCCACTTGGCTGCCAGCACTAATTGGGGTCAGGGGAAAAGGACCATTACTGGAAAGTGAAACAAGTGCATAGGTTATGATAGAGGCCATAAATCCTCCAGACTGAAGGGGAAAAAAAAAAAAAGTTGGCTCTGGTTCTTTCTCTTTTTAAATATCTTGGAGGCTAAGTGGCAGCTGGGACAGCAGCTCCAGAGCACCGGAATGCTCCAGAGTTTCTTCTTGACTACAAAATTGCATAAGAGACCTTTCCCCCCCTTCTCCACCCATTAATTATTCTGTAAAATTAGAATAATTACCGACTAAAGTGCAGCACTAGCAGCAGCTACACTTTTCCAGCGTGGACTCTCCCGGCTGAGCCCAAATGACGCCACAGATGCAATCGCGGTCGGGTCTCCAGATCCCATATGCCAATTTGAGCAGGCAGCAGAACTAGCTCAAACCAGCCTACAGCCAGAGACCATTAAACCCTTGCTGCAGACACACACCCCTCCCATAATAAAGAGACTGCTGCTGACAAGGTCACTCTTTTTTTACGGTTGGATTTTTTGTGTGAATCTATTGAAAGTAAAGGTCATTCAGGCTTTTGCTTCGCCTGCTTCAGATCAGCTCTTCCTGCAGAAGGCTTCCCCATATAAATGCTGCAAAGAGCTCTTGATAAATATTATTAAACCTCACCAAAAAACGTTGGTGTAAATGGGAACAGTGTTTTCTGACCCGCTTGTTACATTTTGTTGTTTGCTGGTTTGGAAGACACTTTGCAAACAGTCCTGGTTTTATGCTCCGTGTTTGAGACTTCTGGGGTTTAGGGAGAGGAGAGCTAGTGGGAATTCAAGAAGTATGTGGTTTTTATGTTTAATCCTGCATTTGTTAGATGGGTTTGAGAGAGTTCAGTGGAGTTACTCTTGGTGTAACTCTTTCTGAAAGAAATCAGAAAGATTCTGATCTTTCAGCAGGATCAGAATCAGTCCCTTGGTTCTTCCAAATTGCACTTGATTTCATGAAGGCCTCCATCAGGAGACATTGCACAAGTCACTTTTAGGGGATAAGTTATCACCCTTCACTTTACTCTGATGGTTTTATCTGTGAGACTTGCAAAGCTGCTTAGAACAGCAAAGGCATGCCAAATTTTCTAGTGGGATATAAACACAGGGATTTGCAACCCTATTTCCCTTACCAGTGCATGCAAGCATTAGGATAAGGCGAAGCTCAGCCAGTGTGGTGGTGACTTTAGCCCTTATGGTTTAATGTAAAGAGACACCAAGGGCTTGAGCAGGAGTGAAAAGGCATCCTGCTGGTGCCTGAATCCTGCTTTTTGCTCCACGTTCCTGCTCCCTGGGAAAAATCAGAATGAAATTCAAGGAATGCAAAAAGAAAAAAAGAAAAGATTTAACTATGAATTCCTTTCTGCTTTAATTATTTTGGCTGGCAAGATCACGGAGCAGATCCTCATGGAAGCTTTGCTAAGGCAGAGGGAAAATAAGGAGGTGGTTGGTGATAGCCAACATGACTTCACTAAGGACACATCCTGCTGGACAAATTTCATGGCTTTCTATGACACAGTTAGTGTTGGTGGATGAGGGAAGAGCGACTGACATTATCTACCTGGACTTGTGCAAAGCATTTGACACTGATCCACACAACATCTTAATCTCTATGGAGAAAACGTGGATTTGATGGCTGGATGGTTCAGTGGATAAGGAAGTGGCTGGACAGTCACACTCAAAGAGTTGAAGTCAACAGCTTCATGTTCAAGTGGAAACCAGTGCGGAGCAGAGAAACTGCATAAACAGAGACAAGATGGTGCTTCCTGACCTGGACAAGAACCCCACTGCTCTGCATCAAGTCTGTGTTTGCAAGACTTGAATCTCACCAAACCCCATGGAATAAAGGTTGTGGACAGCCAGAAGGAGCAAAGAACAAAAAACAATATGCCATTTCACATTTTTCTGTCTTGGTTATTTCCATGTGCTTTTCTCCTCTCTGGACAGAAATTGCTGAGCCAAAACTGCAATGACATTCCTGCACCCAAACATGCTCTCCGTCCTTTAGGGAGATTTTTGTAGATGTTACAGGGGATGAGATAGATAGGATTAGCAAAGGCAAAGCTAAATGAAGCATCATAAACATCAAAACCATTTCACAACCCCAAAGGCAAAGCCAAGCAGCCCCTCAAGCCACCACATGGGCTGCAGAGAAGATGTATGTGCCTGACCTAGAGGGAACCCAACACCTCCAAACCTCATACAGCTCCACACTATGGATCTGTGTTCAAATATAGAATCATTTAGGTTGGGAAAGACCTTGAATATCATTGAATCCAGCTGTTAACCCAGCACTGCCAAAGCCACCACTAAACCCTGTTCTCAAGTGCTGCATCTGCACATATTTTAAATATCTCCAGGGATGGTGACTCAAACACTTCCCTGGGCAGCCTGTTCCAATGCTTGACAACCCTTTTGGTGAAGAAATTTTCCCTAATTTGCAATATAAACATCCCCTAGTGCAACTTGAAGCTGTTTCCTCTTGTCCTATTGCTTGTTACTTGGGAAAAGACACTGAAATGCTTGCTTGGCTAAAAGTCTCTGCTCTATTTTTTTTTAATGTAAAATGAAAATCCTTTCTTAAATAAAGAAATGGAAAGACTTATTAAAATAAACTTTGTTACAACTGTTAATGTCACAATTCCCATCTGCCTTGCAAGAGGCCATGGATAATTTATCATCCTAGTGCTTAAACAGCTGGTAGTTTATTCCACTTGTGCAATCTTCCCCTCAGGCATCCCTCGTTCCCCCTGGAGGAGGAAATCAAGGTGCAGGGTGGTGTATTTTGGGATCTGACAAAAGGAAAACCTGTGCAGGCAGGTCTGCCAGCCCATACAGTAACTTCCAGCTCATTTACATCCGTGGCTGAAATACAATTTCTGCCACACTAAAAGCTTTGTGCCTTGAAAAGATGCATTTTGTGAGGGAAGATCAGCCCAACTCCAGGGAAATTTTCCTCAAGTGGGAAAATGCTGGTGCCACAACCAGCACAGGAAAATGAGGAATTAAATCACTGTGGCATCAGGATTTGCAAAACATTCCCACTTCTCTGCTCAGCCCAGAAAGCTGTCAGCTTAATAGCAGTTTATTTCCAGGTGGAGGAATTAGTCTCCTGTGGATTTTGAAAGCAATTTTGCTTTCCAGCCTCAAGTCAAACTGTGCTTGTGCCCAGAGGGGGCATTTCCAAAAGGAAATTGTTCGCCAGGCCTCCTGAGTGGCTGGGGGCAGGGGAAGGCATGTGTTGGAGTGGTGCAGCACCAGGAGGGATTCACAGGGCTCTGTGGGAGCAGACAGGATGTGAGCATCCCAGCCCCACCATTGCCTCCTGGCTATTCCAGCTGCAGAACCACTCAAACTGGGAGCTTTGGCAGCTGCAAGTGGTTCCCAGCAGCCTGGGATGCATGGAATCAGTCAAACAGGTGCCAGCAAGGGATGGAAGAGCTCAGAACTTTCTCCTGCTCTAGAATCACTTCCAGCATGGCCATCCTGAACTCTTTTACTCCTAACAACTCCTATTTCTTGTCCTCCCTGCTCTGCTTCTTAACTGTGAGCATATCCAAGCGCAGGAGGCCTCACTATCCTGGCACTCAGTGAGCATAAGAGAGACTTCATCTCTGCCAGGAACACAAATATTTTCTTAACCATCTCAAACTCGGCCTGAATAGAATTTTTATCATAGCAACATGTCCCAGAATGGGAGGCCTCCGTTATTTTGGCACAAACTCGGGAACAGACCAGCCCTTCAACATGATGTTTCATAGCCAAAGGAGAGGTTTACACAGGGTTTTGTGCCAGTCCTAGAGCATTTTGCTGTAGAATGACCTGGTGAAGCTGCCCCATCACCTCCAGTGCCCAAGAACCTGCTGTGAGGCACAAAAGGAGCCTGGGAGTGCCCAGGCTTTACCCAAATCTCAGCAGTAACCTAGAGAGGATTAAACCCTCCTCCTTTCTTAACTAGTCAATTATTGAAAACGAAAATGATGCCAGCAAGCTTCTCCTGGAGGCTCAGCCCTTGGCGGCGCACACCTGACAGCCAACCCCAGACAGCTCCTGCTCTGGCTCCTGCTATGGTGATGCTTTTTCACTGCACTCCAGCTCCCAGAGACATGATATAATTCCAGAGGAATGCACTCCAGGATGAGCACCATATGCCAGAGAGGCACGTTAAGAGGTGCAGCACGGGGAGAGGAAACCTCCTGCCCACAGTGGACACTTCTTGGTTTTAGCTGTTGGAAGAGCTGATCAGCCATGCCACTGTGCCCAGCTGGGAAATGCCACATGCCATGCACATCCCTGGGATGGCAGCTACCACGTTCTGTGCCAGGGAAGTGCAGGTTGCAAGGACCCACCAGCAGCTCTCTGGGCAGTGAGGGAAAGGCGTGATGCTTATGGATGTACCCCACATGCCTGATCTGGATTGCTTCCCATCACCCCAGAGGGCTGGCCTGAGCTGCAGAGACACCATGCTGCATGGATGGGTTCCCCCAGAGAAGATGAGCTAGGCAGGGGGAAGGAAACAGGAGAGAGGAGGGAGGAGAAGGTGATACGTCCCAAGGTGACGCCTCTGCTCTTGCTGGTGAGACACATCCCACCAAGAACAAACAACTCATCACAGCCTCATCATCCTGTATCTCTAATGGCTTTCCAGCTCTTTCTCCTTGAATCATAGAATCATTAAGGTTGGAAAAGATCTCTAAGAGAATTGAATCCAATTGAATCCACTACAACAGAGGTGGCTGCAGATCAGGTTTAAGTACTGCCTCCAAAAGCATGCCTTTGTCATGGTGCAGCCAGCACTGCAAAAAATCTTGAGAAAGCAGAGGGAAAAGAAATTCAGCCTGGCTGGGTAGCACCTTCAGCCCTGGCAGAAGGATTTTAAGAGGACCCCATGCAACTTTAGCTCTCTGAAAGGCAGGAGATGCCAATCTCCCTGCTCCTAACAGCCCTGAGGGGCTGCTGACTTCAGTAAGAAAGGGCAAAATGAGGAGACTGGGAGTTAAGCTGGGTGCCCGATGGCACTGCTCCAGCTGGCCCAGGGATCCTTTGTGGGCTCTTTATTTGTTTTTGTGGTTGGATTTTTGTCCATGCACAATAATCTCTGGGCCCCTTTGCTGTCTGTGGCTCTCAGCGTGCAGCTGCAGACCCTCCACTGAGGAGATAATAAACACAATCCTGGCCATTATTGTTGCAAACAGCACAGCTGGAGGCTCCCATCTCATTCCCCTCATGGCCTTTCTTTGCCCCTCCTCTCCAGTAATTCTTGCAAACGATGAATGCCAGTGAAACTGCTTGGTGGAGCATCAGCTGGGGCTTCAGGAGCTGCCCCCACCCCAGTCAAGCATGTGAGACGTTTACTAGATCCAGTGGGTCTCCTACAAGGTTTGGGAAGGGGGGATTTGGGGAGGGGAAGTGTGTTAGGTAGAGCTGATAAAGGGTTTACCAGCAGCGTGCCATTCCCACCATGATCCCCACTGCAGATGATGCTTCATTGCCCCCATGATGGGCAGTATCTCCTCAGCTATTTCCCTCCCCTCCTTGGCCTGGGATTCTCCAGTCCCTCTTGGCTGGTGGAGGATTTTGAAGAAAGATCATCTGAAGTGGGTTGGGAGAGCCATTTCCCCAGCGGGACCAATTTCCCACCACTGATGCCACCCTGAGTCCCCATTTAAGTGCCTCAGTTTCCCTCCTGACACTTTAGGGATGACTAGTACTAGGTCTGAGAGGTGTTCACTCACCCCCATGCCCAGGTTCAATTCCCACCAGTTTAGCTGGGGAGGGAGCACAAGGCCTGTGGGTCTCACCCCACACAGGAGTCCCCAGCCAACACCGCCACTGCTGTAACTGCTCCAGACAAATGCTGCCACAGTTCCTGGGCACCATGCCCAGCTCCTGCCTTCCTGGACACTCTAGCATCCCTGCTTTGCCCTCTGCAAAATGGGCAGCCAGGCGGTGGGAGAGGGAAGGGGATGGATGAGACTGGCCAGTTCAGTTACCCTATAATCCTATAATTCTTTGAATTGGAGATCATTTGCAAGAAGTTGCAGTGCTTTGGTCCTGGACAGATACAAACTGAACTTTTGCAGTAGGATTAAAGTGCTTTGGAGAAAGGATCTCCCCTGTCCTGCTCTGAGAAGTTTGGCCTCACCATGCCAACTGCTACAGACATATTGTTCTCAAGGATGGGAGGAAAACAGGCACTTTTGGGGTCAGAAACATGTCCTGCCCCACTTGGAGACAGGCGACACAAGCCCCATGCACACGTGTCACCTTAGAGGTGTGAGGAATCACAGCTGGTTTGACCTATCAGTTACAACAAGAGTTTGAGCCTCAACTTTTCTTGAGGAGGATTCTCTTATTCAAAGTTTAAAAAAATCCTTGAAAACACAGTGCCCATCCCTGAAAGTGTTCAAGGCCAGGTTGGACAGGACTTTGAATAAGCTGCTCTAGTGGAAAGTGTCCCTGCCCATGGCCAGGGTGTTGAAACTGGATGATCTTTAAGGTCCAGCCCAAACCATTACGTGATTTCTCTCCCCACCCCTGGGTTTGAGCTGGCAAGAATCAGTGGAAAGGAGAGGAATCACCATCACAGAGACACAGACAGCAAAAAAGAATGAGGAAGGGAGGAAGGGGAAGGAAAAGAAACCCTGCAGACACCAGCACTCAGACGTTACACATAGCACATGGCCCTCTGTCTGCTATGCTGAAGATAAAGTGCTTTTTTCCAGTTTGCCACTGCTCTGACAGGAGATTTCCAGCCTGGTTAATGCAACTCAGGAATGTCCCATGCTAAGGCAGCCAGGATGGTTTAATCCCTTGCAGTGTCTGCAAGCAGACGGGAAGGCTGGGGCGATTCCCAGAGCACAAATTTCCTTCCTCCGCTGCTGCACACTATGAATGCAATAGAAACTCCCAGGAAATTAATTCCACCCCCCTCTAAAAAAAAAAAAAATTGCAATAAAAATTAAAATATGAAGATTTCCTTGTAATGAATGGCTGAGCCATTCATGCATTTGCCTCGATAGGTCCAGGTGCCAAGTTTTAAGACAAGAAGCAGCTTGCTCAAGCCAGCCTTTATCTCTTCCCAGCCCTCAACATCTCCGTGTTGGGAAGTTTCTTTTGATAGCCTGCCAAGGCAGGCAGTGCTGCAGCTACCGTGCAGAGCCTGGGGGTGCCAGGGGTCAGGAGGGCTGCTGGACAAGGATGCCTTGTCTCATCCCACCCTCTAGACTCTGCTTCTCCCCACCAACCAGCTAACAAAAGAGCAGAAGGAGGAGGAGGAAGGAGGAGAGACTGAAAGAGGATAAAAAAAAAAAAAAAGCAGTTAGGGATGGAGGGAAAACTCTAAACCTCTGGAAGATGGTGGCTCACCTTTTATTCCCAGCTCAGTCTTGCACAGGGGTGGCACTCACTGCTGCTCACTGTGTGGCTGCCTGAGGGAGCACAGGATGCTTTTCCCTATATTAAAAAAAAAAAAAAAAAAAAAAAAAAAAAAAAAAAAAAAAGAATAAACATAAATCCACAAAACACCTGAAAACTTCTGCATGTTTTTTCCCCCTTTTCTCCCAATTTCTTTTCACGCATTCAATGCTGGTTTGTTTCTTGCACTTAGTTGTAAAGAACAGGGGTGCAGGAGACCCTCATCCCAACCCTGCAGCCTTTCCTGCCAGTCCAGCCTGTCATCAGAAATTAATGTCCCCTGGGATGTCTGTCACGTCCTCGTTCCCTCCAGGCATTTTGTTATTGCTCCCCACAGCCTCTGACAGCAGCTGCTCAGATTCATTCACAAATCAGCAGCGTCTGCCCCGCTCCAGGATGCCGCAGGGGAAAATCCCCCGAGCCTCCTGCCTGCCCCGGTGCCGGCTCCGCTCACCCGCGCACCCACGGCCTCAGAGCAGGGCAGGGCAGGGCAGCTCCTCCCGGGCCATTTATACCCGCACGGCAGCAGGCGCCGCCCCGTGCCCTCCGGCCATGGCCGGGGCTGCCTCCCGCGGGTGCCCCGGGCCCGGAGCCAGGCCCCGCTCTGCCAGGGCGATGGCACACACCGACCCGCTGCGCCGGGAGCGCCTGGCTGCCGACAGCCAGCCCCCGGCCAAGCTCAGCCTGCAAATCCTCCCGGGGACGGGCCAGCTTCCTCCGCTCCTTTCAGCATCCAACACATCCAGCGTGCCTCTCTTGTTCCCGGGGAGATCGGCGAGACGGTCCGAGCCTGCCCTTCCTTCCCCGCCGCCTCTTCTGCCGGTGCTCTTCGCCCTGCTTCTCGCCGCTGCTATAATAACAACCCGGCGCTGCCGGCCGAGCTCTCCTTCGGAGCGGCAATCAATGCGATATTTCAGCGCAACGCCAGCGATCGGCACCGGCTGCTCTCCGCACAGCAATGGCACAGTGTCCAGCCAGACAAGTTTCCCACTGTAACTTCAGTGAATGCTGTTATTCAGGCGGACGGCAGCTGATTTATCGTGGCAGGCACACGGGGAAAGCTTTCCGTCCGGGAGACCGGGGGCTGCTCGTCCCGCTGCCGCGACGAGCGCCGTGAGCTCAGCAGGGTTCGCTGTGCTTTCCTCGCAGCCGGGCTCCCTCCGGTGCCTTCGCCGCCGCGGAACGGCATTCCCGAGCCGTGCTGGGAGCGTCGGCTAACGGAGGCGATGCCACTGCCCCGCGACAAAAGCCACCAGCTCCATCCGCGCCGCTCTCCTCCCAGGCTTCCCAAATCCCAAGCCAGAGGAGTGAAGTTGACAGACCCTTTTGTTTCCAGAGAGCTTGGCACGTGTTGTGGTTTACTGAGCTAATAAATCTGCCATGGGCTGCGCCTTTTAATGACTGCAGCATTAATAACAAGTTTCCTGGGAACTGCTTGAAAGTTTACAGGGTGTGTGCACTATCAGGGGAACCCCGTGCTTTCTGACCTCCCTCTTCAGAAGTCACACCCGGCCGCTTCTTTCATTCTTTCTTTCTTTCTTTCTTCCCTTTTTTTTTTTTTTTTAATTTTTTTTTCTTCAATGAGAGAATGAACAAATCTTGCTCGCCTTTCTCTCTCCCCTTCCCATACACACCTTCCCCGTCAGCTTAATCCACTCACAGATAGGAAATTCCCAGGCAGGAATGCCTTTGCCATGCCTTTATCAATACAACCCGGGGGGAAAGGATCCCCCTCGGCACCTTCCAGCTTCCACACCCCATCCAGCCGACCCCTCCAAGCTTTCCTTTCCTTCTCCTTTCTGTCCTTACCTTGAGTAAGCTCCAGACCCTGCGAGCCTCCCAGCACCAGAAACCCACCAAAAAGCTTCTCTTCGCTCCCGAGAGTTGAGGGGAGGGCCCGAGGAGGAGGAGGGAGAGGAGGGGAGACAGGGAGCCCAGTGTGAAATCAAAGCCCCGAAGCCGGGCACGGGAGGCGGTGCGGAGCCTCCAGCTGCTGCTCGGATTACTCTGCAGCCGTGGCGATCCCGAGACCTCTAGAAAGCCCCATTCCACTGGGGGAAGGAGAAGTGAAGGGATTCCAGCTGGAGACGCTTCATCCCGGGAGGGCAGCCGGGCTGGGGGCTCGTACGCACCCACCGCACCGCACAGTTCCCCCTCTGGAAAAACTAGAGGTGGGGAACAAAGTAGTTTGCTTCCACCCGAGACGTCTGTTCTTCCCCCTTCCCTGCACCCCCGGCCTCTGGACCCCTCGCGAGGAAAACTCATCACACGGAAAAAGTTTCCGCGCTCTGAGGCTGGGGAGGGCTCCGCAGCAGCGACCCCGGGCTGGCCCTGCGCATCCCCGGGGAGGGCTCAGCCCATCGCGGCACAGCGTCCCCCCTCCCCAAAAACGAGCCCCACGCTTCTGCACACGCGGGGGACTTTGGAAGGGGGTGCCGGGAGGCGTGCAGGGGCCAGGGAGGGGATGGAGGGCGCAAGGAAGGGCTGGGGGTCAGGGAGGGGATGCGGGGTCAGGGAGGGGCTGGGGGCAGAGGGGGCACTCACCCGGTCGGGGCCGAGTCCCCGGCGGGAGCCGGCAGCAGCAGCAGCAGCGGGGCCCGAGGCCGGCTGTCCCCTCCTGCTCTCGTCCCTCTCCCTCCTCCTTCCCGTGCAGGGCGTGCAGCTGGCCGGGCAAGCTGGCTGCCCCCTTCCCCGCAGGAGGAGGGAGGAGGGAGCTCAACAGATGGCTGCACACAAGGGAACATCTGGGAGGAGGAGGAGAAGGAGGAGGAGGAAGGAGGCAGGAGGCAGGACTTGCGCTAGACTGTGCCACTCCTGAGCTGGCAGACCCCCCTTAACAGGGGAAGAGGCGAGGGGAGGTGTCGAGACAGCTTTGCACACGCACACTGTCGCCTTCCTGCTGCCTTGCATCCCCCCTGGCTAAAATTCCTTGTCGTTCCTCTGCTTTCTTGGGGATCATGCCGGAGTTGCCCTTCCAGCACAACCGTGTTTCCAGCTCTGACCTGTGCAGGGCTGTGTTTGCAGACGGGAGTTCTATTCCTGAGCACTGCCTTCATTCAGTTTTCCAGCCCTTAGTGCCAAGATCAGCTTTGGCACCCCAGGGTGCAGGTAGGACAAGGAGGCACCAACATTTGAGCAATGCCAGCAGGCAGGAGATAGGAGCTTAGAAACTGTATGGTGCAACCCTTGAAATAAATAAATAAAAAGACAAAACAACAACAAAAAAAAAACCAAACCAAAACCAAACCAAAACCAAATAAACAAACCACCCCCCCCAAAAAAAAAACAAACAAAAACCCAAAACGAACAAAACCAGTTATAAACCACAGTGTAGGCAACAGAGACTCTGAACCCCATCACTGGAGGATAGGCAGTGCCTGGGGCTGTGAATGAGCAGCCCTGCATCAAAATTTCTTGGCTACTGGATGTAGTGGCCCAGTGGTGGCTTTAGTCATGATGGTCGTACTGGAAAGAGAATCAGAAGTCACAGATTCATAGAATATTCTGAGTTGGAAGGAGCTCATAGGTATCATCAGTTCCAGCCCTGGGGGGAATTGCCCATGCAGGTATTGAACCCAAAACCTTGGCATTTTTAGCACCAGGCTCAAACAGACTGAGCTTATCTCAGGGTGTCAAGTGCCTCCTGTCATGGTGCCAGACAAAGGCAAAGGTAAAGGCAAAAGGGACTGCAAGGGTCCATGGGTCACAGAGGACATATCCTGTGGCTGGCTGCAGCTTCTCATACTCAGCATCTTGCACCCTTTGTGTATTACTGGCCTGTGCCACGTCTCAAGATGTGTGGTTACTTGTTTCTTAAAAAGTTTAAGTTAAGAAAGTACAATCAGGCTTCCTGTTGTTTGCTTTTAGTAGCACCAAAATACCCACTTGCCCCCTATCGATGATCAGGATTTCCTCAGACCACAACCTCCAAGCAGGCCTGGTGCTGAGATTTGTATTTAGCATCTCTCTGTGGTGAAAAAGCGGTGAAAAGGGTTTGGTTCAGTTTTGTTCCGCTCAGCTGCTTTCTTCAAGAACATCACTGCATGAAGATTCGCTGGGTGACCTCCCTGCCCAGCAAGCACAGCTCTGGTCAGAGGGGCTGAGGCTCGAGGCAGGAGGTACTGGGGGCACCAGGAAGATGTCACAGTTGTTCCTCTCCACCCTCCGCATTTCCGAGTGCGGCTTATCCAGGATATGTGCTCACTCTGCCCGTCTCAGGAGCTGCTTTTCGGGAATCACCATCAGACTGTGAGAGCTCTGCCAAGGGCAGCCCCAGGGAGCCAGAGAGAGGAAATGTGTGCTCAGGACTCAGCTGGGCCGAATGCTTTTTGGGGAAAACCATGGGAAAACACCCTTGTCTGAGCTGTGACTTTCCATGTAAAGTCACAGTGATGTCTCCAGACACGAACAGTCTCTTGTAAGGCTCCATTCAGCAGGGTCTTTACTCTGTTCAGTTTTTATAGCTCTGAGTAGGGGAAGTTGTTGAGCTGGAAACTTTTGTTTAATTTTCCATTTTGTTCATTTTTTTCCATACCTCATTCTAGGCCTTTTCCATGTCAAAGTTGGTCTCAGTAAAGCAAAATGCTAGTTCAAAGGTGAAGAAATTGGGAATTAAATCCTTTGGCTGAGATCCAGCTAATATATAACATCTATATATTGTATATAAGTAGAAATAATACAGGCCCAGTTTGATGTAGTTGATCAAAGTCATGACAAGGACAGGGCTGGCAGTTCTGGGTGATCTAGGGATAGGGATTACACCTGATGAGATGCTAACATAAAATTAGTTATGCATCCATCTGATTCTTAGCTACTTCAAACAACAGCTGTACCAGTGTCTCGCCACCCTCACAACAATTTCTTCAAAAATTCTAATCTAAACCTCCCCCCATCAGACAGTAGGAAGCCATTTGCCCTTGTTCTATTACTACAAGTCCTTGTCACAAGTCCCTGTTCCAACTCTCTTGTAACCCCTTTAGGCAGTGGAAGGTGCTCTAAGGTCTCCTTGGAGTCTTCTCCAGGTTGAGCAAGCCCAGCTCCCTCAGCCTGTCTCCACAGCAGAGGTGCTCCAGCCCTCTGAGCAGCTCTGTGGCCCTCCAGCACCCTCCAGGAGACCAAAGAGTTAACTATCATGATAACACCATTTTTAGAGGACATTTAATCTTAAGATCCTGTTTCTCACCATCACTGTTTCTATTTCTTTGCCACATGAGAGTACATTTTTGTAAAGATAAAATAGGATTTCCCCAGAATTGTGTAGTCCCATGGACTGAACATTCCCACACAAAACCAGCCATTCTGTGTTTGAACAAATATCCCCATCTGTCTCAAACAGTTCAGTGCCTGGGACACCAGGGGAGGGTGAAAGATGGAAATGGAACTTCAGTTTTCTCTCTCCAAACAGCCCTCCTGTACTGCTGATGCAGAGACCCTAGCAGGTCTGGGAACCCTGGGACGTTTTCTCCCGGCTAGGTTCTTCCAGGACCATCCTAAGCTTTCCTCAGGTCTTCTGTTCCCAGAAGACACCAGCTCAGGTCTGTGTTTCTCAATGTCTGACAACATCATGGCTGGTTGGACTTGTTAAAATCCAGAGAATTCTTGTGCTAAAGGAAAGATGTCTGAGTCACTCTGACTTTCTCCTGAATGAGTCCTAATAGACCTGTCAGGGAAAAGAAGTTACAGTGAGAATGAGGATGACATAAACTGGATTAGTAATAAGAGCTAGAGTTGGAGTTTTGCCCCATGATCTCTGAGTCCCTCCCTGAGATCTCATTTCCCTTCCTCTAATTATGCAATCCCAGGAAAGGAGGTTTTCATACACCAAACTGTTGGGAAAAGCCACAAAGCTGGATCAGTGGCTGGCAATCCCCTACCAGGGATCTTGTCCCTGACATGAGAGTACTCCTGCAGAGGTGGAAGCCTTCCCTGGCTGCTGTGCAAGGGATTGCTCATGAACCCTCTCCTTTGTGGTGGAGATGGAAAAGATGGCTTAGGAAGCTGTCCAAGCTCGATTGCCATTGATGTGATTTCTCAGAAGGAAGAACCCACAGCAGCAGCCAGCAGGATTACTTGTGAAAGAGCTCTGTTATTGCAAGAAGTTTAAACAAAAAACTGACAACAGCAAACAACATCATCAGTTCCCAGTGGGAAAAGATGAAACAGGGAGGTCTACCTGTCTGCTCTGGGAATGCTCAGAATTAGAAGCAAAGATTTTTTAAACTCCTGTGACGAGTAAGACTTAAACAACCAACCACTTGCAGCTGTAGTTTTTATTTCATTCAGAGGAGCGTGGCAGTCTTGGATACACTTTGCACTCCAGTTGTGCAGCCTTGGTCAAAATTACAGATTTTTCTGTAGGTCCATCATCCCGCTTTGTCATTGGACCATGTCCTGTGAGCCCCTCATCAGTAATTAACTGCAGTCAACTTGTTTGGTCTGTATTGACCAATGGATGGGTATTGAAAATTGTCACTTCTTTGCTCACCATGTTGATTATATCTGTATTGATTGAGAGCCAATAGGAAAAATACACATATTTGGGAAAAGAGGCAGAAGCCAGCTCCTCTTGGTAGAAGCTCCATGGCTGTTGGAAAGGATCAAGGTTCCTCTTGCTCATTCTTCTGGCCTGGCCTCTTGAATTGTGCTCAGCTTGGTGCTGGTGACTCAACTTGACCAAGAGGTACAGTAGAGACCCTCTACCTCACTGTTTAGCCCCTGGCCCTTGCTTTCCCCTCACCCCAGTTGCTCCATAGCCTGGGGGATTTGACACTGTTTTGGTTAGTGGAGTTTATGGATTTCAACTCCCTTGAGATGAGGAAACCTTCTTTTATGCATTTTGATTCAAATTCAGCATCAGAGAGTTAGGCCAGCCCTCTCCATCTCCTTGAACATTTTCAGGCATGGGACAGTCAAGCTTCTTTGGGCAAACTGTGCCTGTTCCTCACCATAGTAAAGAATTTCTTCCTAATATTTATTCTAAACCTACCCTCTTTCAGTTTAAAACCATTCCATCTTGTCCTGTCACTGCATACCCGTGTACTAGATTTCTCTCTCCATGGACAGTGGAGGAGGCTTGGGCATTTGTCATAGTTCTATACCCACACTGGGGCCAAGCATCTTCTGATCAGGTATTGTGGAGCCTAAATAGCCCACCCAAGAGAAGTGTGGGCTTTTGTCCATCTGCTTGCATTAGCTGCTCTTGGAAGTGGGTGGTTGTTTCCCAGCAAGCTGCTCACTAGAATTCTTGTTCCTTTTTTTGAAATGCTGAGACTCCCGTTGTAGATATTTACTTCACTTTGACACAAAGTCAATATTTACCTCTTCAAATAATAAATATTTAAATTTTCTTGGTTCAAATCATTGTATCCTGAGATTTTTCTGCTATGATTCATGGTTAAGCTCTGGGGCCAACAAGTGAAAAAAGCCTTTCATGCTTTCAAGACCTGTTCCTGTAAAGGTATTGGTAGATTGAGTTAATTCTGCTACTGAAAGGTCACATCCTCATCTGTGTCAAATGCTGCCCGGGGTCATGAAGGTTCATAAGGTCACACAATAAAGTAAAGAAAGCAAGTAAAGATTTTTATATTTGTTTTTCTTCTCAGTTTTTTGGAATTGCTTCAATATGGTATCAAGAAATCAACTTGTAACTGTAAATTGAAGGGCTGTTTACATCTTTTTAACACCCTGCTGGGATTTTTATTCAGTTCCATGTCTTTGGATCCTAAATAACCAGAGGTTTCTTTGTCTCTATTTCCCATATAAAATGGATAGAATCAAAATCCTTTTGAGAAGGTGGAAATCTTTGAAGTCAAAGCCAGACTGCCTGGCCTATATTTAATCCACCAATCCACACTGAAGGAGTCTGAGTGGTGCATTCAGGGAATTTGCACCCTACTTGATGCTGCAAGATTCTTTGGACATCCCATCCCCAAAGATGATATTGCTGCATGGGTTGAGGTCCTTTATCCAGAAAAAACAGAGACTTGAAAATTCCCTGGAATTCTGGTCTGTAAAATAAGCTTAATTTACATTGACAAGGTGAGAACCAAGGAGAATAAGGTAAGAGCTGTCTGCTGTGCATACAGACTACAGACACAGATCTTAAGATCCAAACTTAAAGAAAACTTTAGACTGTAAGAGACCTTTGGAGTTCTTTTCTTCAAGTCTCCAAAGTCCATCTTTCATCCCCGAAAGCTCTTAAACTCACATCATATTTTGAATTTGTCAAAGCTCCACTGACTTCACATCTAGAGGATTGTGGGTTTCACGAAACACCCATGGCCTTTGTTAAATGAAATGTGTGGATGCAAGTCCATTGCTGGAACAAGCCCTGCAGCAACAGGTATTGTGGAAAAAAGGGAAACCATATATGAGATTTAGATGTTGTTATTTTTAAATGCTGTTGTTGGAGAAAGCTGCTGACATACTTGTCTTGCTGAACAAGCAATGAAACCTGGTTTCCTGGTCCCATGAACATTTGCATCCTGCAGTTTTCCCAGTGTCCCCTACAGTTTTGGTCAGGAAAGAGCAGCCCACAGCCATGCTAGTAGGGCCCTGAGTACTGGATGGTGGACCAGTAGGTATTTTCTGGCTGATTAATTGGCATATGCTTTGCAGGATGAATAAGAAATTGCCTTTCCATTAAGAGACCCATCAAGATAGATTAATTTGCATTTAATTCTCCTTTAATTTGCCTTGAATTCTCCTTTTCCCTGATTGATGATATTAATGAAACTTGTAGGAACTTCCTACCCCCAGAGAGTGGAAATGACAATTTTCTGAAAGTGGGTGAAATGGCCAACATGCTTAAAAATGTTGATGTTTAAATGTTAGGCAAAAGACCACATAGGCATCATTTTGTTCACAAACCAGGCGAAAGGACAAAAATAATACAGTCTCAATAAAAGGCAGCATTTTTTCTATTCTTTTGCTTTTCTCTAGACTCAGCTAAAATGACTATGAATTTATTTTCTTTTAATTTGAAAGGAATAATTCACCTGTGCACTGAAGCCTTCGAAGCAAGTTTTTAGCCCAAAGCACAAGATCATTACTCGATGAAGTTAGCCTTTGAACAGCCAAATTTCAAAAGAAAATATTGATTTGGCATGCTTCAGCTTGTCAATTGAGAAGATTAAGCACTATAGAGTGGGAAATAGAGACAACAGGAGGCCAGATGCTGTGAAAATCTTTCATCTGGTGGAATTGCCTGCTGAGGGAAACAAGGGATGCCCTTGTCGCTCATAGTTTTAAAGTTAGATCAGGACAAGAATGCAAACACCTACTGTCTAATATCAGGATCCTGCTTCCTGTAATCTTAATGAAAATACTCTGAGAGGGCACAGCACAGTCTTCCCCCTTTTCTGTCCACTAATCACTCTTCCCCTCCCCTGAAGCTACCTATAATGTCCATTGCCATGGTAACTGAGCATGGTATGTATCTCAGACAAGATGACATATGCATCTTTTCCTGCTTTAATAGATACTCTGTTTAGGCTGCAGTCTCCTCTGATTGCCCCGTTCCCCAAAGGACACACAAATGCTGACTCCATGAGTTGGCATCTCCATGCAGGAAGAAGCTGCTGTGGGAAACTGTCATTCAGACCTCAGACCTTAAATCTGTGATGTGTTCCTCTGAGGTTTAATTACAGGTACTTTTAACTGAGTGGCAAGGAAATGCTTTTAAGGAAACAATGTTCATTGAGCTTAAAGTGTAATTACCTGATAAACTTGCCTAGAGAAATGGGAGTTATTGCATTCTTGGCTTTGCCAGGCAGGTCAATCATTAAAGTTTAACAAATGAAGCCGGTATTTCATCTCAGCAAGTTTGTCCCAGCGAACATTGATCCATTGGCTGTTTGTTCATGCTCCAAAATGTATGCTCATCAATACCAGAAACCTTGTGAACCCAAGGATGGGGTTGTAATGAAACAAGCAGATAGTTGTCAGCAATGCTTAGAAGATTTACGTCATCCTTAAACTGAACGAGGATGGGTTTAGATTAGATATTTGTTATATAAGAAATTTGTTATGGTGAGGGAGGTGAGGCACTGACAAAGGCTGCCCAGAGAAGATGTGGATGCCCCATCCCCTGAAAGTGTTTGAGGCCAAGATGCCATGGGAATTGGAGCAACCTGGTTCAGTGGAAGGTGTCCCCACATGGCAGGGGGGGGACAGGATGACCTTAAAGGTGCAAGATGATCATAAACATTCCTTTCAACCCACCCCATTCTATGATTCTGTGGTATTACAAAGAGTGAGCTTCAGAGAAAGCCCAAGATTTAATGATGAATTCAGAAGCTGGTCTTCCTCACAGAAGAGTGTGTGGGGTGGCATTAACTGCTACCAGAGCCTGTCTCCAGCCTTGCAGTCCTTCTTCAACAAATAGACTTTATTTCTGCTGCAAGAGACAAGAGCAGCAGAAGCCCCCGCTGACATGATAGCTGGATTAATAAGCGATGGTGCCTTCTGTGAAGAGCAGGAACAGGCACACACATCTTTGGATGGGAAGAGGATGTAGAGGGAAAGGGCTTGCTGAGGCCCCTGACATCATCCTGACTTGACATCAACCGTGACCTGAGGAAGTCCAGCAATGAGAAGCTGGTTTCATGGCGCAGCAAACAATGGTCCTCTTGTTCTCCCTCCTGAGGCACTGAGCTCGGTGTGTTGCCTTCCTTTTATTCACCCACTCCACCTCAAGAGGTAAATGTGTAGGTCAAAGGTGTGAGTCTTGACTTTTCTTGCCAAACAGAAAAGCTGAATGAAGACACAGTTGTTCTTCCACTAAATGTATGGGGATGTAAACACTGGCCATGGAAGGATGAAAGCTGCCTCTGTAACACAAGATAAAGTTACACACAACTGGATGTGATGGGGCAGAAAGGTTTTACAGCTGGAAATGTGATGTTTTCTGTCTCAAGTTTTGGGATTAAGCAAGCAAGGCATAGATATAATGGCCCAGAAGGTTGTGCTGATTTTTCAAGGATTACCATATTACATATCTGTGGGCAAAACCCTACCTATTTGGTCAGTTTTATCTCCATCCTTCACTTCCTTTTACTCTTTCTCTGCCCTCCTGCCTGCAGCAAAACTCCCCAGGAGCACTCTTTACCCAAATCCCAAATTCCAAACCCTAAGCCCCCTGTTTTCCTCTGAAGCATACTGATGACTCAGAGTGTTCCAGGGAGATGCACAGCAAAGAGTGGACTCCACGGGAGAGAAAAGCTGCATTTCCCTTCTGGCAGTAGTGGAAGTGTCTGAATTATCCCAAGATAAAAGCTGAGGAATATAAGGCAGCTCTGTTTCATTGGGAGGCGCGTTTCCAGGAAGCAGCACTGTGAATGACATGTAGACACCTGAAGTGCCACTTTGCTGTGCTGGTGGGGCTTGTGATTATTATTCCTGCTAATCTAAAACCGTATTTGTCTGTGCTGGCTGTGACAAGGCTGTATTGCCATCAAAACTGTGTCTTGACAGATTATCTTTTCCCCGGAATAATACAGAATTATTTTTTGCTGGGTCTGCCTGTAACCTTCTCCCACTGAGTGCTTTGCTGAGGCTACTGGACTCTATTGTCCAAATGGTTAATTTTTTAGGCATTATTTGGATGAATGAGTGGTTAGATGAGACCAGGGTTTTTTAAAGCTGTTCCAAATTTCTCTTTGGTCTTTCTCTTCTTTTGACCTGAGTCCTCTCCCTTTTTTTCTTTATGAATCTTAAAATGGCTCTGCTCTGCATCTGCTTTTGCCCAAAGACATCCATGGTTCCCTCTGTTTGATACATGCTTCTCTGAGGGCAGGTGATCCAGCTGCTCAGGGCAGTGCTGTAGGTATCTGTGATTTTCTGCATAGCAGTGTTACCGAAGAAATATGCCTTTAAAAACCTCTTCTGGAGGTAGATCTCAGGTATGCATGTGCTGCCTGAGAAATACAAATTAATCTTTTAGTTATCTTCTTGCGTTTTTCTCTCTCTAATTGCTGTCTTTACTCCTGCAGCAGTCACTTCAGTGATTATTGCAAGCTTGCTGAATTGTCTGGTGTCACTTGCATAAGATAAGGATCTTAATGGTATAACACCCATTGTCATGAGGTTCATCTCAGTTTGGGTTGTTACTACACAATGTGGGAAGACGAGGAAACCTTAGCAGCCTTCTCACTTGAGGCCATTACTTAACTTCCTCCCTACTCTTAGTGCTCCACAGAGCGACTGTAGTTACAATGCTTTTAGCTAGAAAATATCTCATTTTCTTTCTTTCCATGGTGAGTCTCGCAAAATAAAGATTGCCAAAAGCACCTTTAATCACCATCCTTATTCATTTTGTACTTGTAGCCAGAGCACGGATATTTAATCTAATCCTTTCCCACACTTCAGCATTTTTCACTGCTTGCTTCCTATGCAATTTGCTTTAACCATTCCTCAATTGCTTCCACTGGACTTTCCCCACTGTGCTTTAGTATATGTCTTTGTACTTTCACTGGTGGCAGTAACGTGCATTAGTTTTGAACTCTTTTCCTTAGTTGTAGGGTGACCTCTAACAGTTCTGTGTAAACATATGTTGCTAAAAGGATGGAAGGGCTGCTGTACAGTACTTTCTATATCATCGGCTCAGAATGGATGCCTTTTTTTTTCCTTACAAGACAAACTCCCAGTCTTGGTCTGGGATCATTGTATCCAGGTAGATCATAGAATCCTTTAGTTGGAAAAGATCTCTAAAAGACCTCTAAGGTGATTGAGGCCATCTTAACCCAACACTGCCAAGCTCACCACTAAACCATATCCCTAAAAGCCACATCTACACATCTTTGAAATCCCTCCAGGCATGGTGATAAGAGTGTTCAGCCAATTGCTCTTTCCATGGCTCCACCTTCTCTCTTACTTTTCTCCCAGGCCATGAGAATTCCTCTTGATGCTCTTAGCACAGGCACACTGTTGTTTCCATTGAACACATGCTTCTTCCACCTCAATTTTACACCTTGTTTTCCTGGTGCTTCTCTATAACCTAAAGGGGTTTACTTGCCTTTGGAAATTTTCCTCTGCTTTGTTTTGTGCTTTTGTTTCCACTCTCCCATAATCCTTGGCTCTGTTTGCATTTTCCCTCTAATGCTTTTGTTTTGATGTTTGTCCAGCTCCTCCTTGTTTGCTTAGGCCTCCCAATAAGTTCCCTACTGTGTTCTCTATTGCTTCCTTAAATATTTCCCATCTGGTCTCCACTGAGAATTCTTTATCATTCCGCAGTAATGGCCTGAAATGCTCCCCAAGCATTACCTCCTCCGTCTCTCTCAATGACTTGCCTTTTAACTTCGCAGGATCAAATTTAACTCCAGTGTCACCCGTCTTTCCCATGGGCTTTAATGCATTTGTCATCTTTTCAATAAGTAATTAATGATCGCTGCTGCCCTTCAGCATCGCTATAGACTTTCCCATCCAGCAGTGACTCCGTTGTGCCTTTTCCAGATAATCATGTGGTCCATCTGTTTCAGTGTGTAACCAGCTGGTGACCCTGTGCAAATCCATGAGGGACCCAAATGGCATCAGTGACCAGACTATGCACCCCACTTCAACTACTTCAACTTCTTACCAGTCCAACTCCTCCCATATGGCCCAGCTGTTCTTTTGCCTTATTTCTGTTTTCTTCCTCTATGTTTCCAACTTTCACCTTCACAACTGCTTCATGAGCTGAGGCCTTGTTTCAGACACCACGTTGATAAAATTTATATTTTTTCTTCTCTGCAACTTGTTTTGGTGCAACACAGCAAATCACAGCCAGGCGGAGATCACTGCAGGCTGCAGTAAATATTGCTGTGATAATCCTGTCAGGCATGAGTTTTCTGTTGTTCACAGAAATCCTTGTGCTTTTTGCTCACAGAGGCAATATTACTCATCTGGGAAAAACAAACAAACAAACAAACAAAAATAAAAACAAGCAAAGAAAACCAGAAATAAGCCTGATACCTGAATTACCTGTTTCCAAGGTGTCTGGTTTGGCAGCTGTGGATGTATCGCTCAGCTGTGGTGCTCACTGGTGTGGGGTGAGAGGGAGGTCCAGGTGCCCATTTTAGAAGCCATGTGGTGTCTTTAGCCATTCTCCAACCTGCACGACTGTTTCCATGTGTTTGGCTCATCAGTCAGATTGAATTGCAAAACTCTTCCTGCACCAAGTTATGGATATGCCTCTCCGGTATATGTGAAAGCCTCACAATCCTTTGAACAACTTGTTGGCATAGGTATCAATGCCACCTTCATATTTTGCCTTCAACAAATGAAGTTTAGATTGTTTTGACTTAAAAATCTGACTTTTCCTCTACTTACATACACTACTCAGATATGTTGAAGTGAATTTCTCTAGCAGATGATACAACTGTTTTGGTTTGATTTGATTTGTTTGGTTTGTTAAGTTTTTTTGCTTAAACAAATATGTTACATTTTACTTAGTAATATTTGATGTGACATTTTTGGGTCATTGCCATCCATCACCTAAACATGAAGACACTAAGCATCTGTATTCTAGCACAGGAACAACCTGTCTTCCCGCAATTTTTTAAGATATGGGGCAAAATGTTTATTAAAATATCTTGAGGTAGAAAACACAGTGAACCAAAAGGGTATAAAATGATTGGATTGAGTTTGAAATCAAGGTACCTACATTTAGCATTAGGTGTTTGCATGGGAGATGTACATCTGAACTCCCAAAGCAGGGAACAGAAATGCAGTTGTTGCCCAGGTACCACCATCCAGTGCCATGTGAGATGCTGGCTGGGCTTTCCTGCTGTCCTACAGCTGCCCCTCCCTCAGTGCACAGGAGTGAAAGGGTCTTGTATCATGTCACCCAGCACCACACGGATGCGTCAGACACCTGATACCACCTCAAAAGGCTGTTGTTGTTTTCATTTGCACCGGCTCAGCCTTAAGCAACCCTATCAATGTAGTCCAGATCCAGCTAACCAAACGAAGGTGCTGAGTTCTAGAGGCAACTGAATCCCTCTGCAGCCCTGTTGACTGTGCAGACCAAACCTCCTCAGGTTGTGGTGCACCCTCACGTGCCCACAGAGACATTTACGTGCCTCACCAAGGAGGAACAGGGAGGTCAGCTACCTTTAAAGAATGATGTCATTGGCTTAAATTAACCTTCTTGTGTTACCATCCCCAAATATCGAGAGTTTTGATTAAAAATGGACACTCAATAAAAAATTTTAGTAGTTCATGATAGAATTTTCCCAGAAACAATCAAACCCAAATCACCATTGCATTACTCCTAGTTTTGTCATTTAAACCACTGCAAAGCCATATGAGATGAGGCCAGAATGGTGGTCTTTGGTACTCCTTTTGTATGGTGCAAATGAATAATTCAGGGCAATTCCCACATCTGTGGAAATGTTCAAGTCCAAGCTGGAAGGGGCTCTGAGCAGCCTGTGCTAGTGGAAGGTGTCCCTGCCCATGGTAGGGAATTGGAACTAGGTGGTCTTCAAGGTTCATTTCAAGGTTGATTTCATTCAAATCATTCTATGATTTTATGAATTCCCAAAGAATTTCACTGGGAATCTCCTGCTAGCCCCAACTGGTATCCCCGCAGACAGATACTCCTTGGGATCCCAGACTGTAGGGGTCAATGTGCACAGCAAACCACAAAGACCAGTGATCCCTGATGGCATTTCTGAACAACTGAAGCCTACCTGAAAGCACTGTATGGAGGAAAGAATTGAAATGTGACAAGCAGAGCATCTTTGTCCATCTCTCATCACATTCACTGTGGAAAAATCAATGTGCAACTGGTGTTTCTCAAGAGAAGTACATCAAAAATGAGTAGTGTGAATGTAGATCAGCTGTGATCTTTCTGTGATTAGAGTAAGTTCTCTTTTGTGAACTACTAATGCCAATGTGTATATTGATTGAAAATCCCCTTCCCTCCTTAACAGCTGAAATATTCCTGCCCCGGGACTAACCAGGGCTGAAATAGGACAACAAAGGATGAAACCATCTGTAGCTAATATTTTTTCTTAGCCAACCATAGCCAAAGTTTCAGTGACTTGGAGATCCCAGAGCTGAAAGGATCTACCATAATCATTTAAGTTTACCTGCTGCATCATTAAAGCAATGAAATTTCACACATTATGAAGTTCACAAATATAGGACTGACTATAGCAGAGCATTTCTTCTAAGGCACTTCCACTTCTGACTCACAGCCTCTTACAGTAACAGTCAATACTGCTATGTTAGTCAATAGTTATCAGAGAAACTGATAGACTGTTCTCAAAGACACATTGCTTGGAGTCTGCATTTAGGAAAATCAATGACATTTATCAAAATGCCAAAGGTGGCTCTACAGGATGTAACGATCAGTAAAATCATGATCAGAGTGGGAGATGCCAATGTGATTTCCTCTTCTGGTGGCTTTCTTGAGTGTCCTTTTCTGCTTATAAATTGGAGTGACTTGTGCTTCTGAGCCATGTCCTGCAAAGACAAGATACAGATTTTTTTTTGGCTTGGACTGCAAAATGGTACAGATCAGACCATGGTTTGCTTAGACTAGCCCTTCCCCAGGCCAAGTCTTCTCTGATAAAACTGAATTTTCCTTCTAGGTGGATTTACATCTTGTGTCAGTGTTTTAAACAGACGCTTCCATTTTCCTGAGCTGCAGTTCACAGATGCTAAAACTGGGCCATCCCAACAGATGCAGGAGAGAACTGAAGGCCCTAATGGCATCCTGACCATTTTGACTCCCATATGCAAAGCACTGGTAGCTCAGCACTTGATGCTGATGTGTGATGTCTGGGATGGTGAGTAGAGGAAGGTTCATGCATTCCACAGGAAGGGACTTCAATGACACTTTTCAATTTTCCTTCAAAATACATTAATAGTGATAAAGCATAACATCAAAAGTAGAAGGTTTCAAAGAGGTTTGTGGGCATCTGGCCTGTTTTCTAGTTAAACAGATGTTGATATACAAATTCCAAGGCTTGGAAAATTCTAGATCTTTGCAGAGATGCAAACTAATTGGTCTAAAGTACAAGAATTTCTTTCCCTGGGATTTGAGTATTTAACTCTCCTATCTCCATCTCAGAACGCCTAGGACTAATCCAAATTTTTTATTTGCTAAAATTTGTATATCAAACCATGGGACAAGCTTTGTCTAAGTTCAGCATATTACAGCTTGGAAATTCACTAGTAGTTAGAAGACTAAAATTAGCTGTATCCTGGGAAACATCAAAAGAAATGTGGCCAGCAGGTTGAGGGAGGTGATTTTCCCCCTCTACTCTGTGCTGGAGTGCTGCATTGTGCTGTGGGTCCCTCAGTATAAGAAGGACATGGACCGGCTGGAGCAAGTCCAAAGGATGCCATGAAGATGTTCAGAGGGCTAGAGCACCTCTCCCAGGGAGTCAGACTGAGAAAGTTGGAGTTGTTTAGCTTGGAGAAGAGACGGCTTTGGGGAGACCTTAGAGGCCTTTCCAGTACCTAAAGGTGCTACAAGAGAGCTGGAGAGGGATTTCTGACAAGGGGGAAAGGCTTTAACCTCACATAGAGCAGGTTTAGATTAGGGATGAGGAAAAAATTCTTCCCTGTGAGAGTGGTGAGGCACTGGCACAGGTTTCTGAGAGAACCTGTGGCTGCCCCATCTCTGGAATTGTTGAAGGCCAGCTTGGATGAAGCTCTGGTGTAGTGGAAGATGTTCCTGCTGGCAACTAGATTAACTTGAATACTTAAAAGTTAATCTAGTAATAGTTTAATATTAAACTATTAATAGTTCTGTGATTCAATGGAATAACTGTGAAGGCACGCAATGGAGATGCTCTCCTCACGCTATGCTATTCCCAGGACACCACCCCTCTGTCTGTGTGGTTCCACCCCCAAGTGCAGCATGAAGAGGGGCTCCAGGTGGTGCAATATGAGAAGAGAAGCCTATGGCATGAAAAGACCGAAGGACCAGAACTTGCTTTTTGCTTGAATTTATTGCAACCAGAGTTTTTGATCGGCAAACTGCAGCCCCTGCTCTAATTCCCTCCAGCCTTAGGCGTAGAAGTGGGACGAGGAAGATGGCGCACAGTTTTAGAAACAGCATATCATCTTTCTTGTAGTCACAGATTTTAACACTGAAGAACATTAACTATCACCTTTATTGTCTTCCCTCAAGGCCCAGAATTCCCATGCTCTGAGGTGAGCTTGTTACCAGCACCTAAGATGTTGTTGCATTCCTGAGTAAGTAGACATGGCAATGAAATAAGCATAAAATCTCAGTGGCAGTTGAACAACAACTTTTTCGTCCCTCAACCTCCCCCCAAAAGCTTATACAATTGAAAATGAAATTGCACCTCTGGGCTGAGCTGCAGCCGTTCTCCTCAGAGGCCCCTTCAATACAATTGGCAGGGAATGGGGTCTGCTGGCAAGCCTTACTCAGCTCATGTTTGCAAAACACTTTGGAAACAAAAACTGCTGCGCAGCACTGAGTCATGCAATTGTGACTGTGGAAAAGTGGAGTTTGTGGAGCTTAGGAATGCATCTGGATGCCTTGTGGAGAGCAGCTGGGGCCTGTGGGCTAAGTGTAGAGTTCATATTAGCAACCATAACCAGGACTGAGCACTGGGGACTTCAACACTATAGACTGCTCTTGGAAAAGTGAAGTTTTGGGTGGTTTTGTCAGCAGAGCAGCCTGTTTGGGGCTGACAGGCATTGCGCTTTGGACATACATTCTGCTCCCCAGGAAAACAGCAGAAGTCTGGCTGTGCCCTGTGAAGGGAAGCACTGCTGCTCTGGATTAATGCTAACCTTATTCAGAGAAGGAAATTAATCTGACCACAGTAATGTTTCCACATCCAGGACAGTTCTCATCTCCATATTGCCTGACTGCCAGAGTAACTGGTGCCTTTCCTATCTCCTGTGCCCACTGCTCTGTTGGTGATGAATCCCATCTGATGGGTGAGAAATTGGGGCAAAAGGACCATTTTCAGGCCCCCTTTTCTGATGCTCCAGTTCAATATGTGAGGAGCCAATCAGCCATTTCAGGACTCACCACAACCCATGAGTGGATGGGTAAATGGAAGCTGTAGGTGCCTCCTTTGTGTGTCTTCTCCATTTCTTCCAAAGGAGCTGACCCAAATATGCTGTAAGCCACTGGATTTGAATCTGCACTTTAGGGAACCTGATATGCTTTATGCTGCTTTTCTTCCAGTTATATACTCCTGCACTTATGTTCCTTTTTTTTTTTCAAGGTGGTGGAGGAGGGAGAGAGAGAGAGGAGAAAGGCCGACCAGGGGAAAAAAAGGTAGGTGCTTCTGTTAAAACCCCTTTGCTTTCTCTTTGGTGTTGTGAGCTGCACCAAGCAAACTTCCATCTGCAATATCAATTTGGGTTGATCCTTCCCTCTGTCTACAGGGAGAGGTCTCTGTTAGCCAGATGATTATTCTTGGAATAATAAAAACTTGCAGCTGGAACCAGGAGCCTGGCTGATGCAGACAATAAATCCAAGGAAGGCATACAGAAAGAAGAGATTGCTTTGTCTTACCATGCTCAGAAATCTCCCTGGTTGTGTGGCTGTGTGCTTTCACCCCCGAGCAGATCAAAATTAACCCAGCTGCTGACATGGAATAAAGCAAGAGCGTATAGAAGGAAAGCTTTACCTGAAATAACAGTGGTGCCTTTAGCAAGAGAGGAAGGTAGGCAGCCTGCAGCTTGCAGCCCTGTGTAGCAACTTGTGTAAAGACTGAGGAATTGAAACAGAAACCAAAACAAAAATATCATCCTGTGGTACTCTGCAGATACGGGGATCTCCTAAATTTTGGCCTGACTAATGCAGAGAACAATATCCCAGCAGATGCTGTTATAGCAGAACAGCCTAAAACCAGCAAGCTGGGATGCTTTCAGAATGCATTAAAGCCTAGAATTCCCTTAAATGTGGGCTTAAATCTGTTCCATGTTCAGCAAACTGAAATATGCTATGTGTGCAATTGCCTGATCCCCAAATCCTTTTTGTTCCCAAGGGTCTCAAGACTATTGCAAGCATTAACATGACAAAAGATGACACATCAATACATATATAAAGTACAATACAACATCTTTTAGAATCCCTGTCAGATCCCCTCAGCTTTGGAGCACTTGTATGTGGCCAGGAAAGCCTGGCTGGGGTCTAGGAAATGATGGGTGAGCCTAAGAGAATTAGGTAGCTGATATGTCTGAGCTTAGGCTCTGACCTTCACTAAGAGAACAGAGAGTCTTCTCTTAAATTTAATGACGCCCAAAGTCAGAATATACACTGGTTAAGATTTTGATCCAAAGGTGCTGTGAATCCTCATTATTAAAGGGTCCAGCTCACCAGGAAAATGCTTTTTTTTAATCTGCTACTCAATATTTTCCAAATTGGCCTTGGCCAGCTGCCCCTTCCCTCTCCTCACTCCCTTTGGAGCCTGATGCCCCTGGATGGTTAAACATTTTGAGGCACAGGGATGCTCGCTGCAGTGCTGTGTGTCTGAGCAGCCAGTCTGCTTCAGGGCCTGGCAGAGGAGCCAAATTCCTTG
Source organism: Melospiza georgiana (assembly GCF_028018845.1). Classification (NCBI taxonomy): domain Eukaryota; kingdom Metazoa; phylum Chordata; class Aves; order Passeriformes; family Passerellidae; genus Melospiza; species Melospiza georgiana. The sequence continues at coordinate 77,952,180 of NC_080431.1, forward strand.
GCCTGGCCCTCAACCACAAGTTCATCTTCACATACCAGGAGCAGGAACACTGCTCCCAGCTTTTCACAGAGCCAGAGCTGCCACCTGACACCAAATCAAGAATAAATGACAGTCACACATATTTTGTTTTTGAGGCCAATGCAAACAAAGATATTTTGCTTTTACAACCACAAAATTCTGCTGTTTGCAAAGAATTCCTTGTATCTCCTCTAACACTCACTGTTCTCTTCTCTTCTTACCCCCCTCCTGTAGTTCATGTTCTTACTTACCTTCCCTCATCACATCCCAGAGAAAAAAGCAGGAACAAAGCATATCCATACCATATCCCTGGCACCCGGGAGGCAAGTCAGATGTGTGTATTTTGGGGACATGCATGAAGAAAAGCCCAGCTGGATAGGGATTATATCTGATTCAATCTGGACACTCCTGTCAAGTCCAGAACTAGAAGGGAAAAAGAGCTTTAGCTGTTCAAGATTCCTCCCTCCCTACTGCATCCCAATACTGACACCATTCCCAGCATTGTTCTCCTCTGCCTTCTTTCTCCTTTGCTCATATTTAGTAAGATCTGAAATGTGAAGAGCTGCAGTCCCAAAAGGACAGCAATAGAGGAGAGATTAGCTGGAATAGGAGGGCAGCTGTTAGAAGGTCGCTCTAGGTTTGTTCCCATCCCTTCTTGCAGTCCTAAGGAAGAACTGGATCCCACACTAAAACAAGCTCCAGAACCAAGCACTGGTTACCAACAGAGCCCGGCCAGAGCCCATCTCTACCAGACTTGGGCATCTCAGAGCCTCCTCAGCTCTATTTCCAAGTTTGGTGCAACTCTCTGCACACACATTTTAGGTCACATCGCCTCTCACCGATTCCTTCAAGTGCTATTTCTCAGTGAGAGAAAGAAAAACAAGCTGGTGTTCATCTTTCCTTACTAGACTTTGCCCTGACACCTCTTGTACACCAGTCCTTGTTGTTTCCAATACTTAGACACTGCGTGGTTTTTACCCCAGCAGCTCTGTGTAAACTGATACCAATTCCAGCAAGCTCTTTCTCTTGTTAAGGGGTTTAGTTTGCCAAACTGAAATTTGAGAAATTCAGACCAGAAGGAAATAGGAAGAGCAGTGGAAATTCCCCAGAGAATCGGATCAAAGAGAGAAGTGGGAGGTCCTCAAACACAAGAGTGGGGGGACTTCCACCAGACACAGTTTCATCTGACCAGCAGCAAGAAGTTTGCTTTAGGATCTTAGACAAAATCCTCCTGGAATCTGTAGGAATCGAAGAATGGATACATATTATCTGTAAAACATTAATATACTCTGTAGGCTGATTTTAGGAAAAAAACCTATCAAGAAATGACCACAATTAACCAACAAGCCCTGAATGTGACCACAGGAGGAATTTTAATCTTATCAATCCTTCCAATAACTCCAGGACAGTCACTGGGACCTCTCCATTGCCACTGAATTTATGGGAAAGGATTCAGTTACTGCCAGAACAGTGCAAGTGATAGGTAGACACAGAGGTAGATGAATGAAGGCAGAGAGGGATGAAAAGAGAGAGAGCACAAGCAGCTGTGATTTTATTACTTCTGACTGCATTGCCCAGACTCTGAGTAAAACAAGATCAAAACCCTTCACTGATCTGTACAGCTCCATGTGTGTAGAAGTGTTAAGACAAACACTGGAAAATTCTTACACCAGGGTCTTGCTTTTCTTTACAGAAAATATTTGCAAATCTTAGGTTCGTAGATCTGAGAAGTGCCATGGCTGGTGCCTTCCATTCCAAAAGGAAAGCTGCCTTTTTGGGGGGTGAAACAGACTCAAGTACCCAAGCTGAAAACATACACCACCACATGCTAGAGCAGGTGTATGTTCCCAGCCCATAGTGTCTGTCTGAAATAAGGAGATAAATAGGATAAATAAGCCTCTTTGGTAAAATATTGCAAAGAAAGTACAGAGCTCTCACTTGCTTCCTGTATTTTGATTGCTTTTTACTTTTCACTGTTGAGTCATGAAATCATAGAGTTTTCAATATTTGGTGAAACAAGGAGGGACATCAATAAAACTTCCATGCTGGACTTCTAGAGGGCAGACTTTGGGCTGTTCAAGAGACTTATTTGGAGAATACCTTGGGAAGCAGCCCTTAAAAACAAAGGAGTCCAGGAAGGATGAGTGTGCTTCAAAACAGAAATCTTGAAGGCACATGAACAGACTGTCCCTGTGTGCTGAAAGATGAGCTGTTGAGGAAAACCACTGGCCTAGATGGGCAAGAAGCTTTTGAAGGAACTGAGGATAAAAAAGAGGATGCATCACATTTAAAAGGAGGGTCAGGTATCTCAGGAAATGTTTAATGGAGTTGCTAGGTCATGTAAAAAAATAGATTAAAAAAAATTAGGCAAAAGCCCAGTTAGAACTCAATGTGACCACTTCTGTAAGGACAATAAAAATATTTTTATAAATACATTAATGGTAAAAGGAAGGTCAAGGACAACCTCCATTGTCTATTAGATGCGGAAGGGAATTTAGTAACTAAAGATGAGGAAAAGGCAGACTTTTTACATTAAGACACCTTCTTTGCATCAAGTATCAACAGAAAACAGGTTTTCCTCGGGACAACTGTCCTCCTGGGTTGGCAGATGGTGTCAGGGAGCAGAATGGTCCCCCTTTTATCCAGGAGGAGGCAGTCAGAGAACTGCTGAGCTGCTTGGATGTTCACAAATCCATGGGACCAGGTGGGATCCATCCTACGGTGATGAGAGAGCTAGCAGATGAGCTTGCAAAGCCTCTCTCCGTCATTTACCAACAGTCCTGGCTCACTGGTGAGGTTCCAGATGACTGGAAGCTGGCCAATGTGATACCCATCCACAAAAAGGGTGGGAAGGAGGATCCTGGTAACTATAGGCCAGTTAGCCTGACCTCAATACCCGGTAAGGTGATGGAGCAGTTTATGTTGAGTGTCATCACACAGCACTACAGGAAGGCCAGGGTATCAGGCCCAGCCAACAGGAGTTTAGGAGGGGTAGGTCGTGTCTGACCAACCTGGTCTCCTTTTATGCCAGGTGGATGCAGGAAAGGCTGTGGGTGTTGTGTCCCTGGATTTAAGCACAGCCTCTGTCACTGTCCTGGAAAAGCTGGCAGCCCATGGGTTGGACAGGAGCACTCTGTGCTGGGTTAGGAACTGGCTGCATGGCCAGGCCCAGAGAGTGGTGGTGAATGGTGCTGCATCCAGCTGGGGCCTGTCACCAGTGGTGTCCCTCAGGGCTCTGTGCTGGCCCAGTTTCGTTCAATGTTTTTATTGATGACATCTTGAGGGGATGGAGTCCACTATCAGGAAATTTGCAGATGACATCAAGTCAAAGCCTGCCTGTTCTGAGGCCCTGGGGCACGGGCCTTGAAGCCAAAGATGGGAAACATGCTCACCTTTGGATGGTTTGGGTGACAGTAGGTCAATGTGTGAGCTCTATAGAATCATAGAACTATAGAATCAGAGAATGGCCTGAGTTGGCAGGGACCTTCAAGATCATTTCGTTCTGAAACCCCTGCCATTGCCAGAGACACATTCCAATAGATCAGATTGCTTAAAGTGTTGTCCATCTGAGCACTATTTAGAGCCAAACTGCTCTGCTGGGTGGGTAGGTGCCTCCTTCAGCTACAGCAGTCTCCTGTCATAAACACCTGTGGAAGTTTTGGGGCTCTCCAGACCATAGCAAGCACCTCACCAGGGGTGCCCAGGCTGTTCTGAATTAGTAAATAGACACTCCTCCTGCTGCTGGGGAGAGAACCATGGCTCTGAGTTCACTGAGCAAAAACACAGTGCATAGAATAGGAAAATGGTCAGCTTGTTGGTTTTGGCTCAAACAGAGAGCATTTTTCTCATGCCAGTAGCCTTTCAGAGCTGACTTAAGCAGGTACCTCCTGGCTGTACCTTAACAGGAACTTCAGCTCAGAGAAAAAGCTCTCTAGAGTAATGAAGAAGGCATTCATCCCCACCAGCAGCTGGTAAGTGTGAACTTGGGTGCCTAATTCAGTTTTGAGGATCTTTATATCTCCTTTTTGTGCTTCTTTGAACAGGGGAAATCTGGCTATATGCTAACCACACTGGAGGTACTGCAAAGCTCTTCTCAAAAGAACACCCCTTCTGTCTTTCCTATATTATATCCTTGCAGGAGAGCTTTTGCTTGGATCAGAGAAGAGCAGAACAAGTTGAGTCCAGGCTTAGAGTGAAGGTCAGAAAAAAATGCTTTTTTACAAGACTGACATTCTCTCATTATTCTCTCTGCACCTTCCTGCCTTTCATGGGACAGTTCAATATTACAGCTTCCTGTTAATTATTCATCCCAGCCTGTATTTGCTTAGGTAAAGTTCACATCATGGATTGCCTGAACCTGCCTGATCTGGTCTCCCTGGGTTGTAAATTGGCAAGGGCTGAGACAGTGGTGACGAACGATGACCACAATGAACAAGCAGTTCTTGCTTTCTTATATAAGCAGTTTCAGGATGTTTTGCAATGGCTTCAAGCATGCATGAACTTTGCTTCCCATTTTTGCCTTCACTGTGCCTGGCCGTGGCATCACTGTGTTCCAGAGGAGTTTACAAGGTCTAGACTTAAATTATAGGTGTCATATGAGTGAAATAAAACACAAGTTAGTGAGGTAATGATTAAAGAACAATCTCAGGTCCTGAAGGTCCCTTTTTTTCCCTTGTAGGATGATGAGCTGTGTGGTGAGATGGGGCATAGGAGAAATGAAGGATGAATGGAAAGGGGGTGACTGGAGAGGTCCTTCGGACCTTTCACCTTTCATGCAGCCCCTCTCCTGGGTACTCCAGACTGGGAATGGCAGAGTCACAGGAAAGAGGTACCAGGGCATGGAAATGAGGTTAAGTGTGGGTTGTGAGCTCCAGTTATCCTGGTACTTTACACTGGGCTGTTCAACCTGGTTTAACTTCATAGGAGTCACATAAGCCTTACTTGTTTGAAACTTTAGAGAGGAGTAACATCACTGGTTTCAAGAGATGCACATCAACAGAAAACCAGCATAGACAAAATGAATGAATCCAGCCCCTGAAGCACTGGAGTGGGGAACATCTGCTTTACATGAAGAAGGTCAAAACGGGCTCCTAGCCAGGAAAGGAATTTGTGATCACAGTAAAATATCCCTGAAATGTCTGAACAGGCCTTAGTTGGGAACAGAAGAGACAGCAGAGATGAAGCTGGATTGCTTTCTGAGGGCAACACTGCACATTAGATGCTTGGTGCTAACTGCTCTAAATAGTGCTCTATCCTGCTTGGAAGAGCAATTTGACATCCCAGGCACTTTGGTGTGATTGCACCATGGGCAATGACAGGAGTTCTTCATCATTCTCTGAGTTTGAAGGTAGAAGGTAATGGAGTGTCAGGACTGTAGGAAAGAGCATCCTCTGGAATCAGACATGGTCAACATGCTGTTGCTGCAGTAACCAGCCCTGCTGGGGGGAAGGGAGATTAAATTTCTGTAAGCTTCACCTCTCTGAAGGAAGGCTGTAGCCAGGTGGAGGTTGATCTCTTCTCCCAAGTGACAAGTGACAGGACCAAGAAGTGACTTCAAGTTGTCTTGGGGCAGTTTACATTGGATATTTGGAAAAATTTCTTCCCCAAGATGTGGTCAGGCATTGGAACAGGTTGCCCAGAGCAGTGGGGGAGTCACCATCCCTGAAAGTGTTCAAAGGTATGTAGATGGGGACAGGGTTTAGTGGTGGGCTTGGCAGTGCTGGTTAATGGTTGAACTTGATTATCTTGGAGGACTTTTCCTTCCTAAATGGTTCTAAGATTCTAACCTGAAGGTTGTCCGGTTGCAGCTCCAGACTACAGGTTGAATAATAACCATGTGCAAATCTTGGGATGGCACTGTGCAGGAGATGAAGGGTTCCCTAACTCCTGGCCACTCAGCATCATTTATCCTGTTTGCTCAGCTCTGGATTTTTCCACTCAGAAGGAATTTTCCTAAACAGAAAAGTGATGGTGGTGATTGATGGTGGTGGGCAGTAGTTGCCTCTCTCCCCTCCCTAAAAAGGGTCACATCTATTTAATGAGGCAGGTAAATAAATCAAGGGGTTTATTATCAATATAGTGGGCAAATATGCTGTTAAGCATCTCTGGACAGCACAGCATTTTGATTAAGTGGCCTAATTTCCAGGGTGAAATACCTGACAACTTACTGCATTAAGTAAATAGCTGGCAGATAAAACCCCGGGCTGACACTGAGCATTGCTCTGCTTCCATCTTTTGGGGTGTATGTGTGAGTGTCCTATACATTCATGCTCTCCTCTTACAGAGCCAGTTTTTGAGCTGGGATAACTTCTAACTGGATTATATCAGGGTATGATCCAGGAATGCTCCTGTAAGAGTAGCTGTTGATGGGGAGGAGTGCCTGTTGCCCTCCTGGGACTTCTCAGGGAAATGTGAGAATGAGCTTAGCCCCAGGGTTAGATTACTCTGGTATAGTACCCACATGGATTCCATGGATACCCCAAGAGCATCACTCTGTGCTTCTACTTTCAGCCCAAAATGACTTGCTTGCTCCTTTCCCCATGTTGCCTTTTGCTTCCAGACTTCAGCCATGGTACAGTGCCACATGTGGGGTAGCATCATCTGCTGAAGTGAAGCCTTGTCTGTCAGTGGGACAGGGTCTTCTTCCCATCTCTTCACCCTAATTACAGGGGAAGGAGTTACCCTTATATTGTCATAGCTGAGGAAAATGTATTTTGGAAAGTACTCAGCTGCTTCCTCCTTCTCAGAGATACTAAAGGAGTCCAGAATTTAGGTGTTCTGCTCTCAGCCCTGTGACTCTTCCAAAAATCTGCCTCCTTTCTCTGGAAGCTGCCCCAGCTCCAGAGTCAGCAAACACTCGACATGGGTCAGTGAAAAGAGAAAAAAACCAACATGAACCAACAAGTGCAGAAACATCCAAGCCCCATATGAAACAAAAAGGGGCTTTACAAAGCCTAACAAAGGCTCATGCTTCCTTACCAAAGTCACTATTTAGATTTTTTTTTTGTTTCAATTTTCATTTCTTAACTTCCTCAGACATTCTGTGGGCTTTGATGGCAGGTGGGGTTGATGCATTGCTCTCTGTTGCTCTCTGCCCTGATGAAAGCCAGCTCTGGTCCTGCAGTCCCTGTCCCAGAAAAGCCCCTGCTGTCTCAAGAGCTCTTCGGGGAAAGTTTGCTGTAACTGCTTGGCCAGGCGCAGGGCCAGCAAAGCCAGCCCCTGTGGGCTCATCAGGAGAGACCTTGTACTACATTTTCCACTATACTTATCTAATCTTGGCTTGCGTCCATCTAGTGTTTGTGCAGTAATTACCTCACTAGGCAAAACAGTTCCACTGCCTAATTGTCTTCACTCTCAGGAAATTGTTCCTAATAGCCAGCTAAATTTAATCTCCCTTTCCTTGCTCGATCCACCACGGCTAAACCTGCACAGCCCTTCTCCCTCTTCTCACAGTCCTGTACATGAAGTGATTGTATGGTGTTATCTGCTCTTACTTCTCTAGGCTAAACAGGCAAAATTATTTTCTAGAATTCATGTGAGTCACAGCCATTGTTCTTAACTCATTTTCCTCAGCTGGTTCGAATTTCTTTCTGCAATCTTGCAGACTACGTCCAAAACTGAAGCGTGTTCAGCTCCCAAGTGCATTGAGCTCATGAGTCAAGTTACCACAAAACAGCTTTTCCTTACAAAAACAGGAATGTGAAAAGAAAATACTATTTTTTTAAGCTTCACCAAGATCTTGAACCCTAGAATCATGTCATTGATCAGGTTGGAAAAGCCCTCTAAGGTCATTGAGTTCAACTACTAATCCAGCACTGCCAAGCATGCCCATCACTAAACCATGTCCCCAAGTGCCACACCTACAGCTCCAGACGTGGTGATTCCATCAACATCTCTGGTGCTTGGCAACCCTTCTGGGGAAGAATTTTTTCCTAGTAACCAATCCAAACCTCCCTGGTGCAACTTAAGGCCTTTTCCTCTTATCCTATCACTTGTGACTTGGAAAAAAAGACTGACCCCCACCCGACTACACCCTCCTTTCAGGCAGTTGTAGAGAGCAATAAGGTTCCCCTGAGCCTCCTTTTCTCTGGCTAAATACTCCCAACTTCCTCAGCTTTTCCTCATTAGACTTGTGGTCCCGACCCTTCGTCAGCTCCACTGCCCTTCTCTGGACACACTTCAACACCTCAATGTCTTTCTTTTCATAAGGGGCCTCAAGAGTTTTCTTTAAATTATTTTTCAATGGCTTTCAATGGTTGATATATCCTTAATTTTCCTAGTGTAAGGTAAATGTTTGCAGATGATCAAGAAAATAGATCTTTAAAATGTCATGTAGTTTACTGAGTGAATTGACACTTCAGATTCCCACCATCTTGAATTTGCAAATATTTTTGGTGAGGTGGTACATGTCAGGGACAATTTTATGTAGCTTCTCAACTTGAAGGCTTTCCCAAGAGCCTTGAAAACAGCAGCAGAGAAAATTCTAAATCACTAAGTCCTTATTTTGGGCTGAAGAAGTTAATGAAATTTTAGGTCTATGTGCTGGAGGTCAGTGTTAGAGAAGACCAAAGCTGGGGGCCAGGTGATGCAAGGATCAAACGGAGTTCTCCTGTGCTGTGTAGGGATTTAAAAGGTGTGCATTGAGAGAAGTTATTTGGGACATCATGGAGATTCATATTTGACAGCCATTGAATGAGGAGAGAATGGTGCATGGACCCTGCTGGAGAACTGCCACAAGAAAGGACAGAACTTCTTTTCCCAGACCCTGTCCCCTGAGAGAGAAGATGGCCTTTCCTTGCACCCCTTTGCCAGTACAGAGGACTAAGGAACCCCAACTTGACTTGTATCCGTCTTGTACTCAACAGAGCAACAGCAGAGTCAGGGTCAGGGTCAGCCAAGTATCTCGGGGGACTGCTTGGGAGGCAAGTTTCTGTTGCCTGTCCATCCTGTCTGCTCTGCTGTGACCTCCCAAATGTGTGCTTTGCCACAGCTCCGTGATGTAGAATCCACACACCCTCACATACACAGGCAGCTTGCTTCATGGAAGCTCTATGTATCTGCATTGATTTCTCCACCAGCTCTATTTCAAGAAATTTCTAGCTGCTATTCTCCAGTTCACAGATAAATGCAACTGGCCCAGTGGAGCCTCATGGTGGGAGCAGGTGGGAGGAAAAAGGGTTGTGTGTGAACTAGGGGGATTGCACCACCCTGGTAGAACCAGTTTCCCCAAAGAGCTGCCTGTTGGGCTGTTATCACCTCTGTGCTGGCTCCTTCCCACGTCTCTCACATCTCTCCCCAAACCCAATTGGAAAGGGGGTTTTTCTTTTCCCTGGGAGAGCTTGTAGCTGATGGGGAAGCTGGGATCTCCCCATGCACCTTCTCCTGCTTGGGGCCTCAGAAGTGGCAAGTCTGCTTTAGCAATGCACAGGCTCCCACGGAGGACTTAACCCTGACCCTTATTGCCAAGGACTGCTCGGAGCGCCGGCACAGCTGGCATGTGCTGACAGCCAAGCCACGAGCTAAGGGGTGTGTGCCCCCACTCTGCCTTTAGGTCTCCAAGTATTTGGCTTAGGGATTTCACCCCTGTTTCTGCAGGACCCAGTGCCACAACTCCAGTTTGTGCTGGGAACTCATGCATTCCCTCATTAAAGGTACTCCATAGCAGCAAAGAAGAGGATCAAGGGCATGAAGGGGACGTTACCACCAACCTATATGCTGAAATGTTTTGAGAGATGATTGTAGAGGAAAAGTGCCTGTGTTAACTCCTCCAACTCACAATGAGTCTTTGGTCTCAACAGCTGATGGAAAGACCATTCACCCTTGTGAGAGCAATGTGTATGTCATATTGAAACCAGGGGAGGCAGGAAATACAGAGCCTCATGGTGCTGTTGTTGAACAAAGCCATTTTTCAGAGGCAGGACTGGGCTTTAAAACAGAGCTCTGGCTTGTGAAAAAAACTGACTCAGTGTGTGCTGAGATCTGTAGCGTCCCAGGGAGGAAGCCAGCTCTGAGAGGATTTTTTGTTATGGTAGGAACCTCTAGTTAGTTTTCTGTAGCAAAACCATTCACAACGACAGACATGCACAGACACACAGACACAGATGCTCATACTCACAAACACAAATCCTCATAACTTTTCCCTAATGGGAAGAAATTTAGTGATCAACATTTTGGCTTTTTAAAACCCCTTTGAAGTCAGAAGCCGAGGTTTGGTAGTTGTTTTTTCTAAAGCTCTCTGTAACTGCTGACATATGCTGCACATATGGTTTCAATGTGATTAGACTTTCGATCTGGGCTAGTTTTTCTTTCAGACTTGACAAAGTACCTACTTACCAGCCACATATCCATGAGGAAGGGACTTTTAATAAGTTTCCCACAAAGAAATGTACTTCTGCAGATTCATTAAGCAAATATTAATCTCTCCTTTTGATTTCTTTTTCCTCCCTTTGAAATATGTGGGAATTCGCTGAAAGTGGGGAAACTTTAGGTGGGACCATGCTTTCCTTCCCTGAATGCCCTCGAGAAAAATTACTCAGGGGTGATCATACATCTTTGCAGGTGCACTGGGAATTCACACACCACTTGGTCTAGTGAGAGAGCCTGCATCAGCAAGCATGGAGCTGAGTTATTATTTGTAGCATGGAAAATGTCTGGAGGCCTTGGTAGCAAATGAGATGCCCATGGGCAAGATGAGACTTGTGTCAGGGCTGGGAATTCAGCCCTGTCTCCCAAAGAAGATGTGTGGTCCGCTGCAGTCATGGAGATCAGTGCAGATACTACAGTTCTTCTCTTCTTCAATAGTAGGATCCTTTCTTCTTCAATACCATTATTGGGGTATGGGGTATGTCGTGAACACCTTCAAGGTAGCAATGACAGGTCAGGACCTTCACATCTTGGAGATTACTGTAATCTGCATGAATCAATAGCCACAGGTAAAGACTCTCCTCACTCTTTTGGCTATTCTGATGATCTCGGTAGGAGTGTATTGCCAGAACAGTTTACCCAGAGAACAGATCCTGCAGCACAGAGGCTGCTACTGGTGCCCAAAGTGTATCAACACCTATGGTGCTTATGAAATTTTGGCCCTCTAATTTTTTTCTGCACACGTCTGATCTCACACTGTCATACAATCATAGAATGGTTTGGTGCCTCACCATCCATATAGTAAAGAATTTGTTCCTAATATATAATAGAAATCTCTCATCTTTCACTTTGAAACCATTCCGGTATAATTTCATTTTGCCCTATTAAAATCTTGTAGTTCTTTCATTTCTCATTCCCCTTGAAATGCCTAATCCTACATTGAACTCTCCTAATCTTATAACTACTACTATGTAGTAGTTATCCTACAGTGATTCCTGTGGCTGTGAATCCTACCCTGTGTCATTAGACACAGGGTAAAATCAGAACAGCTGGTGTGAAAATGCTTCTTACCCTTTCTATCCCCCTCTGTAGCCAAGCAGTCCTGAAGGAACCAGTTTTAAGGGCCTTGTTTTATTGTACATGCTCTAGTTCAGTGCTGGGTTTTTTTTTGTTTTGTTTTGTTTTTTTTTTTTTTCCAGTAGTGAACTTTGCATTTACCCACACTGATAAAAATGGTTGTGAACTTTCCTGACCCACGGCCTGTAGATTATGAAGTTCATGAGATACACGATTAACCCTGGGCTGCGAAGTTTCTAGACTGAAGTCAGCTGATAAAAGCAGAATGCGAAATCACTGCTGTGCTCACTCTGCCAAGATAAAATTTTACTATCAGTGAGTTCGTAAACGCTTGCAAAGTACTTATGTAAGAGAAGAATAAAGGTCAGGCAAATACCTGGGTAGTCATGAGGGAAGGAAAAAAAAACATAGGTGCAGAGATATACAGAGTATTTTGACTAGTTACTAAGACTCTTTGATAAGAAAGTGCTGGTGTCACACCCTCAGGTCTCTGGCAAACAAGAAGTTTTTTATGACAGAAATAAAGTAATGAGTAAGCAAGATTTACTCTTGAGATTTCCACTGAAAATGTGTCTTGTACTATCATGCTGCTTTATGCAACACCAGCTACTCTACCAGTTGGACAGGCATTTTTAAACTGGCTTGCCAGCATGATCTCAGCTTTCCTCTCTATGTACCCTTTCTATCTCTTGGAAATAAGCACCTTTTCCCCTTCATTGATTTCACCTCTACCCTACAGGTGCCTACAGGTAGGAGGTAGTTTAATTTGTACAGTCTGGTTAAATGCAAAACACTTTTTCTCAAAGTTTGCTGCTCTCACTTTAGCCTTAAAGAAGCTGGTGCACCCAATATCTGGCTGTGTCAGCTGTATCAGCTGGGTAATAAAACAATGCTCAGGTTGCAAACCCGTTCCAACTCAGCTGATTTAGTGTTTCATGTCGTTTGCGTGCCTTGAACTCTGTTAGGACAACCTAGGTTAACCTCTGTCAACCTTCAGCCCTTGCCTTTGTGACCTCAATTGTCAAGATGCCAAGTGGGATTTAGATGACAAGTCACCCAAGTGTCCTACTCTGCATGAAAAGAGCAAAGAGATAGGCTTTAAAACATGAACTGTGGCACACTGAGCCTTCATGGGATGTGAGAGTCATGTCCTGTGAAGACAGGCTGAGGGGTTGGGGTTATTTAGCCTGGAGAAGAGAAAGCTCAATGGATACATTCTAGAACCTTCCAATACCTAAGGGAGGAATATATAAAAGATGGAGAGTGACTTCTACATGTCCAGAAAGTGATTTGAGAAGGGGGAATGGTTTTAAACTGAAAGAGGGGAGATTTGGATTAGATGTTAAGAGGAAATTCTGTATGAGGGTGGTGAGGCACTGGCACAGATTGCCCAGCGAGCCTGTGGCTGCCCCAAGGGTTCAAGGTCAGGCTGGAGAGGCCCTGGTCAGCCTCATCTAGTGGGTGGCAACCCTGCCCATGGCAGGGGGACTAGAACTAGATGGTGCCTTACAACCCAAACCATTCTGCCATTCTATGACTCTGTGATTTCCAAGTATTCCCTTCCAGTTCCAGGTTCTGAGCAAATTAAAGGTTAATTTGTGATAATCTCACTGAGCAACAGCCCGTTCCTTAACTGAGAAGAGTTCAAGAAGCAGAGGTTTTTGGGTAATAAAAGGAGTCATCTCTGAACTAATAGCAAAATTCAGATTTATCAGCTGCCTGTCACGTACAGCAGCCAGTTCCCTGCGCTGAGAACCACCCATTACTTTCAACTGACTACAAAGCAATAAATGCCAGGCCAATGACATGTCTGAGCATCAAACAATTGTATTGCAGAGATTCAGATGACAATAAAGTGGCTGTAAATATAGCATTTTGCTCAAGGCTGCAAAGCTCCAAGTGGTCTGAGCATGCTGGGTTTTTTCTGCTAGGCAGCTCTGCTGATGAAGGGGTGGGACAAGGACTTTTTCCTCTGCAAAGGTCATTCTGGGAAGTCCTATTTGTTTAACCATCAGTTGCCCTGTCAGGACAGTTCACCAAAAGTGTATCTTTTCCAAAAGTGTAACCAGTGTTCTGCCCTTTGGAAAGCCAAGGGGAAATTCATACAAAACTTCAATTGAAAAATTATTAGCACATTTGCCATTCTTGATGACAACATAGAGAGCTCTTTAACCATCAGGAATGAACTTGTGGACCTACAGAGTATCATTAGCCGTAAAACACTTGTGTTTTTTGTAAGAAAATGAGACGTATCAGAAGAAATAGTTTACAAAATAACCACATCCTGTTTTGAAGATTTTTAAACCATGATTTATCAAAAAGATAACCTAAATGAAACATCAGGTGATGTCCCCACATGTTCTGATGCTTCAGGAGCCCACATCTGTGGACTCAGCAGCCTGAGGAGCACAGAAGGGATTTGCCTTCATGTCTGTACGATGCTGATGCACAGTACAGGACCCAAACTCTCTTGGGCAGTGAAGAGCTGTCATCTCATGCCTTTCTGCAGCCACCAGCAGCAATAAGCTCCTGTGCAGGTTTGCTGCCTCACTGTATAAGGCTGATACTGGATAAGACCCTTTCTGGTGCCTTCAGGACATGCCTAAATCCAGATGTGGGATGAGGAGAAATTCAGCTTGAGCGTCTCGCCGTTCTCAGTATTATAGGAGAATTTGGGCTGCAAGGAACCCCAGGAGGTGCCAGCCCAACCTGATGCTCCAAGCAGGGGTGGATACAAGTCTGTGGGAGTACACTATGAATGCCTTTTCAGGTGTTCCTGGTGAATATTAGCTTCATCCCAGCTGGCAGACAGAGATAGTCTGGGCTGAATCATCCCTGGCTGTCAAGAATATTCTGTTTCCAACACTGTGCCCTGAATATGGCCCCAATGCATTCATGCCCTCAGGTCTTAAATCTCCTCAGCTTCCAGTTAGGAGTCAGTGGGAATGTACCCACAGGCATCTTTCCCTTTTCTTAAGCATCAGTCATACAGCAGACAGGCTGCCCATGGCACTGTGAAATGTGGAGATCCCAACCTGATTTATTACCAAGGATCTGCTCATTAAAGATGCATACTTTCCAGAAGTCCTCATGCCAACAAAGAACAGCTTCCACAGGCTCTTAGAGGAAAAATCATAATTTCCACAGTCCATGCAGTATTTCTCTGACAGTATGCTCACAGTGTCTTTCAGCCCAGCGGCCAAGGTTACAGCAAATACCTTATTTCAGCCTTGCAAACAAACATCCCTGGTTTAACATTGCTTTAATGAAATCCCAGTGAGAACTCAGAGGGGAAAAAAAGAAATGAAAAGGGACAAATATACACTATCTGTCTGACGAAGTTGTTAATTTTACACTGACGACAGCAAAGCCCTGAGGTGTCAGAGTGCTCTTTGCTGATGGTTGACAGAGACTTCATTCACAGCATTAAAATTGTGGCCCTCTTGTAGCATTCAAGGTCCCTTGGTCTTCCTATATAGAAATGCCCTTGAGGGCAGCATTCGCTTTTGGCAGGTCAGGGGCTGAGGCATCAAAAATTCCCGGGACACACGTCATCAAGCCCAGTGAGGTCAAAGGATTCATTGTGTGTGAAAGCTTTGGTTAGAGAAGGATTTGCAAAATCAAACCCTGACTGACTGTGAATTGTGCTGGCTCAGAGTAGCCACATCTCTGGGATATGAGAGAGTTGCTTGTTGCAAGTACAGTGGGAAGAACTTGGAGGTGTATTAGGTTTTAACCCTGATGGCTGCTTGGCATGGTCAGATGAAATTTATGTTAAAGGATTGACAACTTAACTGCCTTTTTTTCTCAAACAAAACAAAACAAAACAAAAACCACAAACAAACACACAAACAAACAAACAAACCAAAACAAGCCCCAAACCCATCAGCATGGATCCTGTATTATCTGCAAAAAAGAAATGACTGTGGTGCTCCTTTTATCCTCATAATAATCTTCACTCATGATCATCTAGATCCATTCCCATCCTCTGGCAGTTCCCATTCTTTGGGTGAGTGAAATCAGGCACTTCCCTAGTTCTTTGTTGTGAAACACCAGGAAAAAGAAAGCAAATCCTGATTTCCTACCTGTTCGTGGAAACACAGAACCATTAATGTTGGAAAATGTTTCTAAGAACATGGAGTCCAACCATTAACTGAGCACTGCTAAGCCGACCACTAAACCATGCCCCCAAGTCACACATCCTCATGCCTTTTAAATGCTTTTTGAGGAATATTGACTCCACCACTGTCCTGGGCTGCCTGTTCCAGTGCTGTTCATCTCAGGAAATGGTATATCCTGCCTTACTTATGAACTGAGCCCAGTAAATTGCAATTGGCCTAAGCAGATTTTCAGAGAAAACATCAGCTTTAAATTTCCAAAAGAAACCCAAAAGAAAAAGTTCACGTGTTCTAACAGTTAACCACTTCTTTGTTATTTTTGTCTCTACCTTTAGGTTAGTGCATCCATTCCTGTTAGATCAGCAGACCTCACCTGTGCACTCATATGTCTTTTTCAAATACAGCTTCCAAGAATATGTCCTTAAGGAAAAACAGTAGCCAAGTACATCTGGAGATGCTGGATGGGCAACGTAACACCTTTGGCTCCCTTGCTTCACAGCTAAGTGCCTGCTCACTGGGGCTCACTAGGCTGTGTTTCAACTTGAGTCTCACACCTTTGATTTCCTGGCAAAACGCTGTTGTTGTTCCAGCATCACTCTCTGAGGGACCCTTCCTAACTGCTCCACCTCTGTTCAAGTCATTAGCTGGAAACTTGGAGTCAAGCCTGTAAATGTGTGACCCTCCCTGCCATTGATTGCTACCCTCCAAGCGAGAGATTCAAAAGCACGAGAAGGAGAACGTGACTGTGAGAACATTTTGGGGATGGTGGGAGTTCAGGAAGTGCTATATTCCTGTAAAGAAAAGCCTGAACTCATGGGGAAAACTGAGCACAACAAAGCATGGACCAGCTCCAGAAAGGTCTTGAAAAAAACAGCGGAAAACCTTCTTTTTCATGCTAAGGCCTTCCTTGTTGGTTTTAACCAACACTGATAAAAAATATAAAACAAAACAAAACAAATTCTCTTCTTTAGTAACAGGGGTCTTATAATTGCACAGCCTCTTCATGCCTTTAAACAAAGAGTTCCTTTGACATATTCCTGCTGGCAGTGAGCACTTTCCTTCCATGTGAATGGCTCCTATTTCCCCTCCTTTTCCTCAGCCTCCCTTGTACCATCACTTCATGCACAATATTTAGCCCAGCCAACCTCCTTTTGGTACATCTATTTTCCATTTTCAGAAATTTTCCCATTCTTTCCAAGGGCCCAGAGTTCTTTGACTTGGATTGCTTTTAGAACCAGATTGTGGAATGGGGCAGGGGGATGAAGGGAAGACTTCCTCCATACCAGCAATACTTGCTCAACTGTCACTGTACAGCATCTGATAAAAACACTATGGTCAGGGAAATGGGCTGATTCAGCCTGAATGATTGGGATGGGAAATGTCCCAATTTGCTTGGCTCAGCACAATATTTTGGGCCGGTGCCCTGGATGATTATTACTGCAATATCCTTCCAGATCAAGCCCAGATATCAACAGGAGCCCATCTTCCTGTTTACTGGCAGCTGAACAAGGCATGGAAGCAATATTCAAGTATCTAAGGTATTTCAAAGCATTTAAGGAATTTCATGAATGCCAGCTACACTGGCAAAAGGCTTCCTTTCCTGTGATACAGTGTAGTTGCCCAAGGATACTGCTGTAGGACATATATATTGTCCAAAGAGTCAGGGCTGACTGAATCAAGTTGTTGTGTCCCAGTCTCCCAGAGGTCCACAGAGTAGCTTCCCTCCTGCAGAGGGAAGTGGTGAAATCACCATCCCTGGGAGGGCTCAAAAATCATTGTAGATGTTGTGCTTGGGGACATGGCTTAGTGGTGACATTGGTGATCTTAGATTAATAGCTGGATTCTGATCTTCAAGATCTTTTCCAGTCTAAATGATTCTATGATTCTTGGCATTCTCTCAGTAGGTAAGGTTGTTGGGAAAGTTGTTGGTGACAAAGGAAATGCTTGGCTAGCAATGACCTCTGGCTTTCCAGGATCCTGCCAGATTGTCCAGGTTTACAGCAAATTTGTGGAAGAATCCCCCAAAGGACCTCTGGTGGGAAAAGCAGATCCAACCAGCCCCCCCCCCCCCCCCCCCCCCCCAACTGGTCAGGGAGGAAGGAAAAAATACCTCCTTGGAGAAAGGTGGAAAAAAACCTGTTTATTAAACAATAAAACCAAAACAATATCAAACAATGAGACCTCTTGCCACTCTAAAAGAGATGACAAACTGAGAAAACCCCGTCCTCGGGTTGCAGCTCAGCTCACTCAGTCTCTGATCAGCCCCTCCGGTGCTGGAATTGTCGCAGGCCAGGCCCGGCCCGGTGGGCCACAGCTGCAGCTGCCGGTGCTCTCCTGGGTGTTCTTTCCAGAGCAGTTTCAAGAGGTCCAAAGAAAAAGGAAAAAAAAAAACAGTCCAGGGAACTTCTTTGCCTCAGCTAGCTAACACTAACCTAAAAGCAAAAGAAGAGCTCTGTCCCGCTGTCTGCCCATCTGCAGACAACAACAGTCCAGGAGGAGGAATGTGGGGGAGTGACAGCAGTGTCTGGAGGAAAAAAAAACTGCACTTCTCTCCCCCCTTCACTCTCTGCAATAAGTCATAAAGGTGCAAAACTTACTATTCAGCATAAGCAGAACAAGACGACTGGGGATGAAAGGATCATACAGCCAACCTAGGACACAGATATACTGGAAATGGAGCCAAAGATTTTTGGGTGCACTGGGCACATTGCTGCCCAAGGAGCTGCAACAACCACTCTACACCAAAGGCACTGAGAGCTCTAGAGCATCCAGCCTAAATACCCTCAGGTCACTTAAGGGACATCACAGGTGTCTGGGGAGGAACCAGCCACATGGAGGTGTGTCCTTATTCTTTTGGGCTTTGACACCAGTGTCTGAAAGCCCCCCTGGGCAGCTGGAATGGCTGATCTGTTCATGTGCCTTTCACCTTACACACCATGGGCTCACTCCAGCCAGCAACTCATCCAGTCCTTTCTGCCAAACATTTATTTTGCATAAACACACACAGATCAATCAACATGAAGGGAATTCATGGCTTGTCCTGAATCCCACCCATAACATTTAGCAGCAACTGATGGTTTTTCACAGGTATTGACTGCTCCAAATCCCCAAATTCCATGGTTTTCTCTCGAAAACTATAGTGCACTGGAACCCAGACCTGCACTCTAGAATTCATTTCAGAACTTAGAGAACATGAAAATGTGGATGCAAATATAAGTGACACCCCAGGGCTTTCAGGGTGAGTCCCTCCTGGAGTGCCTTTTGGGATTTGTGCCTCTCAAAGGAGAGGGAAAATCAGATGTTGTGATTTCCTTCCATTCTTAATACCCTACACTTCAAGCGTGCTACACTACTCTGTGGCTGGCCTGTCCCTGGAAGTGTTCAAGACCAGCCTG